>NC_088335.1:12500-180000 GCF_036884655.1 Musa acuminata AAA Group | reverse complement strand
TTTAGAGGAGATAAGAAATATAGTGCTGGTTTTGACTCATCAAGTTCAACAGAAAAAACTTGGAAATATTTCAAGAAAGTCTTTATAATAATAAACACTAAACTGCTAGCTGGAGACATCTGGCACTGTAAATTTTAGATGATTACAGCCTAGGCAAGTACCTCAAGCTCAAGTGAACCATTAAAATTAAATTTGAACAAAAGATGAGAGGAAATTCAATGTCCACAACAAGAAACATCAAGTACAACAAATAAGGTATCTAAGTCAAAAGTTAACAACATAAGAGCATTTGGTGCTATTTTACAATTTTATCATTCTCGGTATATGAATACATGAAATTCAACATTGTTTACAAGATCCACATATAGAAAAATGGCATCATGAAACTATAAACACAGTTTTTCTAATTTCTCAAGCATTTATAGGAAAAGGTAGAATTCGCTACTTTACATAATAGCTATAATGTAATCAGCAATGAATCTAAGCATAATTAATGTTTCTTAGTCTAAACAGGAAAAAAAAGATGTAAAAAAATATGATACAACTCTTGCATCATATTCAGTTGAATGAAAGCTCTAAAGTAGATATGGTTCGCACAAACAGGTTTTAACAAGAACATTAGTCCAAGACATGCCATAAACAATTATGTATTTAATTTGACAAGCATTCTATCCATATTCTATCATCCAGTTCTTGAATAAATGCAGGGTTTGTCAATCTTTCCCGCAACAACAAGACTTTGTTCAAAACTAATTTAAGATACCATGTGAACACCTTTCTACCGTTGAACTCTAGTATCAATCACATACTTATCCTGGCTTAATCTTCCTCTTCCTCGCATGGTATCTCAATCTTAAATTGATTACCAAGGCAATATCTGCATTTTGTCTTTGGCTCCAACTCATCAAAAGTTAGATCCTTTCTCATTCCATCTTTTGCAACTAAAACCTAGCCATCCTTTTCAATATTCTCATTCAGCTAAATATCTTCCTTTTCCAACTTTCTTATTTTAAGTGCCTATCGTTGTCAAACATAAAAGAAGCATGATTTTGCGAGTGTCTCGCAAAATTCTCTCTTTATTATCTAAGAGGGAAAGACAATAACGATTTTAAGAAGCTGCGGGCTATTATTTCACCACTACACTATAATTAACTCTGTGGGCTCGGATTCATTAGCAGCATTCTTCCCCAACTTCCTCTTCTTTTTGAGGAAGCGGCAAAGAGTATCGTAACGTGTTGCTTCGATTTGCAATTGAATAGCACAAACTATCCCAAATTAAATCACGATAACCGCTCATAAATAGAGATATAGAATTCAAAATGCAATACAACTTGAGAAAACATAACATCTAATCTACGACTAAACAACATTAAATTCGTCAAACCTTCTTGAGGGCCAATCTCTGCAGCTTAGGGATCTCCTCCGACAACCGTGCCTTTGTGCGCCGGATCTCAGCATTCAAAGCAACTGCCGCAGCTCGATTCTTCTCTTGACACGCCCTCTCCGCTTTCTGCACACCACGATCGCCCAATCAACCACCACGGATCGATGAAACCGTCAACGCTGACAAAAGCAAAACAATTTGATATATATGTAGAGAAAGAGAGAGAGAGAGAGAGACCTGGACGGCGGAGTCGATGTCGGACTCGATGGAGGCGTAGAGGCGCGCGAAGGCGTCATCGCCGGAGACGTTGCTGGCGTTGAGCTTGTCGACGTCGTACTTGTCGTACTTCTTGCAGATGGCGTCGACCCGCGTAAGAATGTCGATCACGCTCATCTTCGATATTGTTTTCCGCTTCTCCTCTCGATAGCCTCTCTCCGCCTGATCTGCTTGCTGTCGGCTCCGATTCGAAGCAATGGAGATGGCTTTCGCGAGAGGAGACGGGGGGAGGAGGAGGCGGTTTAACGGGCACAGGTTGTCTCCATCCTCCAACAAAAAAAGAAAAGAAATAGTAAGGGTAAACAAATGACTCATCGACCAAACACGGCTTTGACACGAAAGTCCCTTCATTGTGTGAAATTATCTTATTAAACCCTGTAAGCAGAAGAAATCTTATTAAATAATCTTTTGCATTTATAATCTTTATATTTCTTTTTTAGCCCTGTGTAAGTCACAGTCTGTCTCCATCCTCCAAATAGATTTTTCTTCTTTTTCTTTAATGGTTAGTTAGACAAATTGATTGAAAGACAATTAGATATCATGTTAGAAGATCATATATCATGATAAAATAAACATACCAAAAGATTTGATAATACGCTGGTGGATGGAATCGAATGAAGTTGTCAAAAGGTCCAACAACACGTCAGAAGCAAGCTTAATGATGTGTTAAAAGGTTGGTTTAGATATCTGGTTTTAGTTGAGTCATCCTATACACATGTTTAATTGGGCTATAGTAAGTTGTTATTTGGAATTAAATGGGCATTTATAAAACTAGGTATTTTGGGCTCTTGTTCTATTTTGGGCTCTTGTCGGCCTTGGCAGCCCAATCCCATGCAATCGTATCACCTAGCCCGAACGAACTTTGATTATTTGATAATAATATTGTCCAAAGCGATAAGTAGTATTCTTAGTACTTTTTATTAAACACTGTAAGTGTTTTCAAGAGCCATTAAGTTGAAGTGTGAAGTTCACATTGTAAGAAGTCTTTTCTTGCATTATAAAGGTTTTTTCTTTTAGAGAGAGGAATGTTTTAAGCGTAAGGTTTAGTCTTGTAAAAGAAAAAACTATAAAGAATAGTTTATCTATATTCATCGAAAGTAAAATTGAAAATTGAAGAGAGATTAGGAGTTGATGTAGGTCAAGATGATAAAATTATTATACGACAATTTATCATTATCGCTGCTGTTTATTGAATGATGTGCGTCCAAATTTTAAACCTTAGAAATGAAATTTCAGCTATATCTATGTTATGTTATGGAGCGTTGAAGCCACAACAAGATTGCACCGAAACTTTTCTTTTTTAATATATATATATATATATTTTTTCACTCCGATATAGAATGGTTCGCCGTCTCTTTTTTAATCGGACCGATTCATACTATCGCACTATTTCGATGGAATGTTAAATCCTATTAATTACTATAATTTGACAGGACATATACTAAGAAAAAATCATGACTTATGCAGTGTTACGTACTAAATAGTCTGATAAGAGAAATGCCCGCCCGCATTCGCACGCTTCAAGTAGCACGGCACGCGACGATCTCACGTACGAAATGGGTTTGGTTCGTGCGAACGGAGAACCGCCTACAAAACGCAGGCTTCGTCGGGGTTACGATTTCTTTCGGATTCCCGCTTAGACTAGTCGTTTACCGTCTCCGTTTTCTCTCCCTCGACGGGATCTCTCTATCGTCTCATCCGTTATAGGTGATCCCAATGGTATGCTTCCTCGATCCCGTCCCTTTTTGGCTCCGATCGGACCCGATTCCTTGCTGCGGTGTGATATGGTTCTGTTTTGATGCCAGACCTCATTGTCGATGCTGGATCTTTTATCTGTTGCATCTCCTTCACTAGGGTTTCTTGATTTTCTTTCTTAGTACAATCCTTTTATGATTTTGGACGTCGATGCGATGCGTTATAATTGTGCTTTTTCACCAGTATAGAGTTGCTTGTTGATCCCTTCCCCCTTTTCAAGATTGTTGCTAGATTTTTCTTTCGTGCAACACGGCGTGATAAGCTTTTGATTGAGCTAGAAATGTACCGTGGGAAATAGTCGACCGATCATCTAAGCATGTTTGAAAATCAAAGTGTTGGAGGATGTTTTCTGCTTACAGAAAAGGAGACTGTAGTTAAGTGCCTAAGAATATGGGCATTATAGTTAAAAAGGAAACCATTTGAAGTTGATGCGAGTATGGAGAATAATTTACTGTAATTATCAGTCTAATCTTCTAATTGTTTTGAGGGTACGTTTTGGAAAAGTATCAAAAGTTTCATGCCCTACCCCTTCCAGAAAGGATTTCAGAATAAAACATTCTAAGTGCACTTGGATATGAGATGGACTTGAGTAGGTTACAAATTTGCATCCAAAATTGGAAATGTCAGAATTTCAAGCCTTTAAACTTTATTGATTATCAGAAATAAACTTTAAACTTTTTTATTATCAGAAATAGTGTCCGTTAAGATCACATAACTAGCAGAACCATGTCACGAAGTTTAGTATTTCAGCTCTTAATCAACTACTGTAATCAAACCAAAGGAATTTATTTTGTTTCAGTCAATATTTGATGAGCATATCCTTTTGTTTTTTCTATGAATTGGATTTGTAAATCTAAAACTTGGTTCTTTGTGCTTGTTTTAGTCAAAGAAAAGAGGTCTTTCTTTGGAGGAGAAACGTGAGCAAATGCTTCAAATTTTTTATGAGTCTCAAGATTTCTTTCTTGTAAGTTCTCCAGTTTATTAGTCAATTTTAATCATGGATCTCAATTACAATGTTAATGATATGTTACTTCGATTTATTTATATTGATGATTGTTATTCATGGAGTAAGGAATCATTCGTAAAATGCATTTTTCAGTTAGTATAACTTTACATTTGCATGCATTTTTAAGATTTTATATGCATATATATCACTTTGCCCCTGTTTCATTATAGCTATAAATGGCAGCATTACTCACTTTGAATATTTAAAACTTCTTTGTGTGTCCAAACTTAGGCATCATTTTGAAAACTATGTTAACTATATTCGAAGAAGAAACTCATGTGCCGAATGTGGTCAGCAGTTTATGTAATATTAAACAGTCTGGTACGCTGAAAACATTTGCAAGTGAAATATATATGATGGAAATGAAACCAATATGTGATGGAGATTATAAGGTTCAGGGAGTCATTCTTTTTGTCAAATGTCATCTCTTATACCTGATCCAATTTCTCTGTTGAATCTGGTAATTTGTGGTGGTTGTCTTAATAATCATATAACATATGCTGTTTACCACAATGATCTTATTGGAAGACAAAGATTACAGTATATCTTTTCAAATCAATTGTTCAAGTATCTATTTGCTGAATTTATTAACCTCATTTCACTGATATTGATATGACTATTGCTCAAGCAGAAATATTAAAATATTCATGAGTTCTCAAGGCATATCCACTAGCGAATTTGTTGTTTTGCAATGAGAGCAATTCTCTTTTTTTATTTTTAGGGGTGGAAATTTAATCAGGCAATCAGAGCTGGACTTCTGTTCTATCAGAGTTCATACATTAGAACAGAAGGAAATATACTTGTTTTAATCCGGGGTCTGATTCCATTGTTCTTTACTTTGTTTGTGGAAAGTTTGGTATATTAATGATAAATGATTATTTATCACTTTGGTTTCTTAGGAGGAAGAAGTAAATAGCATTCACTAAACTGTTTTCTTGTTCTCATGATTATCTCTAATTATAGTGTGGTTCCATCTTTGTTACATTCATTATAGTGTACCCAATTTTTTTTGCGTAGTTACCCACTGCAATTCAAAGTAGAATAGCACATATTGCTTATGATTTAATATCAGATCAGATCTCATCAAAGAATCTTAATCCTTTGGATCATTACATTTGGAAGTTCAAACTAATGTGTTTCATTTTCTATTACTGTAAATACTTACTATGAAGTTTGCAGCTTTGTACTGGATTTGACAGTGTCTGCAGTAGCCTGTTTCTTTGTTCATTTTTTCAGCTTTGAAGTTGAACTGTAACCTTGTGTTCTTGTGTTTTAATTTTCAGCTAAAAGAGCTTGAGAAGTTAGGTCCCAAGAAAGGTGTGATAAGTCAGTCAGTGAAGGATGTTGTGCAAAGCTTAGTGGATGATGACCTTGTTTTGAAGGACAAAATAGGCACTTCTGTGAGTTCATTTCCAAAACTTTGCTGAAATTTAGATTTTTTCTTTATTCCTGCTAACATACAAATTATTTTCTGATGTGTAAATGATTTCTAAAATGGTGTTTTCCTTTTATTACCATTTAAGTACATGATCAATTCCCAGTCTGCTGTTGCCAGTTATCTTGCTGAGTCACACCCAACACATTCTACTCTAGCAGAGAGGGTGGTGAGGAGAGTTGGTGACAGTTCATGTTCTGAATGAAGCACAAGTGCTTCCTGTACAATGGCTCAAAGAGAATCTCCATGCCACCCTTTCCAGTAACAGATTTTCCCACTTCCTCTTCTCGGTCTCTCTCTAGGCAACAAATAATTTGGTGACTCCTGAATGGGAGAGGCTTTAGTGTCATGAGGTCCTGCCTCAGGTAAAATTCTTTGAGATGGAACCTAGCGATGGTTATCCCTCGAATCAGGGTGGTGCTAGTCCAGAAGAACCTTGCTGCTGCATTTGTCGACTGAGAAAACTGGGGTTCTGTTGTCTATGGTCCAGAGCAATACCAGAATGCATAAATGGTGGCTTATGTTTTCATTGTCGATATATACTAGATGACCTATAATAGGCATTTCATCTATGCTTCAATGCTATGCAACTGATAAATTGTTGAAGTTGCAAAAGAGGAAATATTTATTAAATAAAAGGAAAGGCATTGCCATGTGGGAGACCCGATGTTGTTCCATGCAAGGAATGCCATGTTGTCGTGTTGGTGTACCATATATCAGTATGCTGGTGCATACCTATTGTCCAAAAAAAGGTTGAAAAATGATTGAAAATTCAAAAAAATATTTTAAAGATTTTTTCTCTTGATTTGTTCGTATATAAATTATATTTAGATAAGAATAAAGTGTATCTAAAGTTATAAGGAGAAAAAATTAAAATTATCTTCTTGGATCCATCGAGGAACAACTTTGTCTTATGGGTCTCCGTCGGACGAAATTACTTCATTGGCCTTGAATCACCTATAAAGAAAAGAGTTGAGATGTTGGATTAGGTGTCATTATCGAGAATTTGATATACTATTGCCAAAATGAATATCATGAATCTATGACCGATGGATCAAGATCCTCGATCTTATGAAGTTGTATGTCGATATAGTAGTAGATTTCTCAGACTTAGTCTTGTAACTACTCCCATGACATATTGTACTAAATCCTCAACTTGGTAATAGTCGTTGCCTCATCGTCATTAACAACACTTATTCGAGGAGCTTCCTGAGATAAGTATGATCGTGACATATAGGCTTGCGATGGTTGGAGTGCATTGGAACTTAGCCTATCGTCATGACTCGTTGCTTTATTTCAATCCCTTGATTACCACTAATCATTAGGAATTTTAATCATGAGTGTGAGTATGAGAAAGAGTGAGATTGAGAGTGAGAATGAGAGAGTAAACGAGAGTGAGTGAGAGTGACTAAAAGAGGGGGGAGGGACGAGAATTTAAAGCCCAAAAGGTGCCCCATTGATCAAATAGATTTGACCCGTTGTGGGTTAGCATTAGTGATTTAAAAAGCGCTAGGCGTCAAAAGGCGCTAAGGTCCAAAAACGCCTAAGGCGCTAAGCGCTAGCCTGAGCGAAGCGAGGCGCTAAAATATAAAAATATATAATATAATTAATAAATATAATTATTTAAAATTTTAAATAAAAATATGCTATTAAATTAGGAAAATCTAAGATACAAAATCATAATGTCACATTAACAAAAAGTTTCAAAATTCAAAACAATAAAATTTTACATCAAAGTACACTTGCCATTTATCTTGAAACATAATAATAATTTCAAATAAATAAAAATTAATAGTATTAAAATCAAAATAATATATTATTAATCTATTAACAGTATTGAAAATTATAATTTCAAATAAATCTAACAATATTAACAGTATACTGTATACTATTAACAATATACAGAAGGAGAAGAAGGAAGAGTGTAAGAGAGTGCTAATTGAGAAAAGAGGAAGCGACAGCGGGAGCGGGAGTGTAAGAAGGCAGCGGTAGCGGGAGTGGGAGTGTAAGGAGGCAGAGGCAGCGGTAGCGGCAGCGGGAGCGGCGACAGCGGCA
Organism: Musa acuminata AAA Group; assembly: GCF_036884655.1. Lineage (NCBI taxonomy): Eukaryota > Viridiplantae > Streptophyta > Magnoliopsida > Zingiberales > Musaceae > Musa > Musa acuminata. Next base: position 172,089 of record NC_088335.1, on the reverse strand, counting down.
GCAGCAGCGACAACGGCGAGCAGCGACAGCGGCGAGCAGTGGCAGTGGGAGCAGGAGCAGGAGCAACGAGCGGCGACAGCGGCAGCAGTTGCGAGCAGTGACAGTGGCGAGCAGCGGGAGCAAGAGCGGCAACGGCAACAAGCAGGGTTAGAGTTGGCAGCAACAGCTAATATCGGTTTTAGTTGGTTTGATTGAACCAACTAACCACCGGAGACCGAACCAGACCTAAAATCTTGGTTTGGTCACCTGGTTTAACCCAGGCGCTCGCCTGAAGCGCCCAGCGCTTGGGCTCGGGCGAGCGCCCAGGCAGTGCCTCTTTGAAGTGCACCGCCTGGAAGTGAAGCGAGGCGCTCAGACCTCGCCTCGCCTCGCCCGAGCGCCTAGGTGAGCGCCCGAGCGCCTTTCTAAATCACTGGTCAGCATCAGTTGAAAATATGATCGTTGTTGACCTGTATGCATTGGTAAAGGTCGAGTTTTATCCTTAATGGTCGATACAACACTAGTGTCAACTGGTACTAGGTTAATTTTTTGTGTACCACTCGAAACAGCCTAGTCCGCATATCAGCTAGATGGTGGACCGGTGCGTACTGCCTGTTTCGTAATGTTTCAAGTGATATGTCAAACCATGGTTCCATGTAAGTGGAGGTTGAAGTACTATAAAAAAAAGGATCTTTTGTTTACTCTGCATTAAAAAATCATCTTTTATCTTCATGATTTGACTGATTTGACTTGCATAGTTATGTATTTGTTTATTTCTTTCTTTTGTCAGGTATACTTTTGGAGTCTTCCTAGTTGTGCTGGAAATCAGGTAGCAACTGTTGATCTGTGGAATGTTGAATACTGATGACATGTATTTATATATTTTTAAAAACCTTTGACCATTGAAGAGATCTATATACAGTTGAGAAACACTCGATCCAAGCTTGAGTCTGATCTTTCAAGCAGTAGGAAGCGTTTTGCTGAGCTGATCGAACAAAGGGACAACTTGAAGAAAGGCAGGGAGGAGTCTGTAAGTCGAGTGCATCTGTGTTTATTGTGGAATCTTCCTGTGTAGATTTTACATTTATACATAAGACATCGTTTGTTTTCCATATATAGGATGAGAGAGAGGTTGCTCTGGTGGAGCTGAAAGCTGTTGAGCTTCAGCATAACAAGCTGAAGGTATGTATGAGCACTCTGCTTCATCTTTTGAAGAGCATTATTCCAGGATACTAAGATTATTCTGTATAATAGGAAGAATTAGCCTGTTATGTAGACAATGATCCAGCTGCGGTTGAACAAATGAGTAAGTACTTGTCTCACCTCACATAGAAAGAACACATTAACTACTTCAAAACCTTTCTTTTACAGATGCCATGATGCAGTAAGATTTTTAAGTAGATTCTCTAGTAATGTTCTTAAATATTTAGAAATATGTATGCTTATGTAGATATCACACATCTTCCTTTATTCAGTTTTGTAACTTTATGTTCTTTTTTCGGACATAACAGAAGTTGCAATTGAGGTTGCACATTCAGCAGCTAATAGATGGACAGGTGTTTATCAGACTCAAAATTTCCAGATTTAAAATTATAAATTTCTTCCTTTGATTGACACTGAATTGATTAGCTTTGGAATATGATTCATCAGACAACATATTTACCCTACAACAATGGTGTTCAACCAACTTCCCTCAAGCCAAAGAGCAACTTGAACATTTATACAAGGAGGTATATGCCCTGTTGCAACATAGGTTACATTTGCATTCTTAGGCTTATGTTCATAACCTGATGCCATTGCATTGTCACCATTTATAACTTCAAACTATGAAAACATCTTTCTGATATCCTCTACACATGCTTTATGGCACACCTTGATTCTACTTGTTTCCTGATGATACATGTTGTCTGTGGGTTCTCTACTAAGCAAATTAAGCTGTAGTGGAAGAGCCACATCATCATCCAATTTTGGAAAAGATTAGTGTATTTGCTCAGGAATTTTCATTATAGAAGTTTTATAAAAGACATGGATAAATGTGGAAAATCTTGATAGAGAGATGGTGCCCTTAAACTGGAAGTTCTAGATGTATAATAAGTTGGATAAGATGTCAAGGAAAGTTGCTAGTTTGAACTATAGTGTTTGGACATCTGTGGGCCTTACTCCTTTTCCTGATGTTGGTAAATTATGTCAATTGTGAGACTGTTAATAGAATTTCTCATTCTTGTAATAAATGGATGTAAGATATAATAATATCTGCCGACACAGTAGAACCAAGATTTAGTGATCTTATACCAAAAAGCGCACCTCAGTGCATAACCCTTTATGTCAGTGTTGGATTTAGAGAGTCAATTTGTAGCCTTTTGTTATATGCAGAAAGTGTATTTGTCACTGGAACCATGGTCCATAAACTGCTTTCTATATTTGGATAGGTATGCCTATTTCTCTCTTAAATGTTATCGTCTGTTCTACAATAATGGACCTCTTAATGTGGTGTTGTACGGAAAGTTAATGCAAAGTTGAGAACTAAATATTTATAAATATTTGCCATACAAAATTAAAAAGCTTCTATTAAAACCTGGGCAAACTCTGATTAGCCAAATAAACATCACTGCTGGTGGCTGGATCGTGGTTATCAATTTGGTATGCATGCAGCTTGTTCTTCATGTTTTATAGAAAACTCAGTCAGAAAGCATGTCTGAAATGACTATATAAACAAACCATAAATATCAGCAAATTATATGTGGAATAGCTGCTTTGACAAATTCACGTCATCCCTCTAATGTTGCTTGTTTCTAGGAAGATTTGATCATAATTTCCAAAAAAATTTTATTTTGGTCGAACTTGCTGCAGGTCGGAATAACAGATGATCTGGAATATCTGCAATGATCTGAGTTCCTTGCTGTTGGTGGACTTCACTGCCTATCCTCCGGAATAGAGCTTATTGAAGTTCCAATCACTGGACACCTTGAACATATTTCCTGAAAGAAGTGAAATGTAATGTGACTTTAGTTTCAGATTCTGATCGCAAATTTTGGGCTTGTATCCCGAGCATAGTGGCTTACTAGCCTCAGCTACTTCTCCAAAAGACTGGTCTACTTAAAGACTTGGAGCCTGGTTGCGTAAAGACTTGATACATCTGAACCAGTAAGTTTCCGGCTGAGAATAATTACACTCCAAAAGACTGGTCTATCCTTGATCTCGATATAATTTCCACACCATATACTAAGAGAGCTGTTGGAAAACAGCTCTTAGTATATGGTGAAGCTCTCGGTACATGAAAACTTTTAATCGCATTAAACATCATGGTGAAGCTTGGTATCTTATACAGTTCTGCTGGATATGAGAAATATCAGACCTGTCATTCAGCTTTTAGCTGAAAAGGGCTGATGAGTAAAAGGTATTCTTGGATTTATTTGTGAGGTTATAATGGATCAATCGACACGTGTATTTTTTATTAAAAATAAATTTTTATTAAGTTGTTAAGATTGTAAAGGCGAGGGGAGAGTGAATTAGTACTTTCGAAATGAAAAAATAATACGAAAATTCATTCGGTAAAATCGATATCGGAAATATATTTAATTTAGAATGTGAGTAAGTATAGTAAGCAATAAGAATGAAAAACATAAAGAAAAAGCACATCGGATTTACGGTGGTTCGATCGTCGCAATCTACATTCACTCCCAATTTCTTCTCTGTCAAAGCCATCAGCTTTCACTTATGATCTTTCAATGGATGAAAATCAACCACCCTTCTTACAACTCTTTTCTCCTTTTCATAGGTTTATGAGAAAGCCTTTACAACTCTTTTTTACAAGTGATTCTCACACCTCCCTTAGAATGACTTAGAAGTCAGAGGAGGAAGGAACTTAATACTTTAACATAGATTACGCACTTAAAATCATAAGTTTTTTGAGCTTTTTTCTTGCTATTTCAAGAAAGAATGAATGGGGTATTTATAGGCCTCAAATGACTTTAAAAATGGAGTGAAAAAGTCTCATCACTGGGTTTTCGGGTTATTGGCGGTACTACCACCAGTGCTAGGCAATACCATTGCTTGCCACACTAAGAACTAGTGGTACCACCGCTTGCTTGGATAGTACCACCGCTTGACATAACCTAGAAGACTATATTCTGGCGGTACTATCACCAATCTAGGCGGTACCACTACTAGTTTGAGTGGTACCACCGTCGAGTTTTTTGAAATGAACACTCTGTACTTTCCAACTCATATACGGTTTCATTGCCTGGTCTAGTTGTACTGGTTCATTCTAAACTACTTCGATCAAGATATAAATGATTATAAACATGAATCTCATGCTGTCCGACATGTCATTGGTTCATTTGGTACTTCGTCCGAACTTTCGACGCATCATCCTTTCCTTCGATGTATTGCCCAATCCATCGATATGTTGACCTCTAATAACATCCGATCTTAGAGCAATATCTGATCCTTCTGAACCGATGCTCAATCTCTAACTCCGGCCCAATGTATGATTCTCCTACTTCAATCGATTTATCTTTTCATGATCGAAGTTAGTCTTACATCACTTTTCTCAAACACTCGTTAGATTATAAACTCATCAATTGATTTCATCATTAAAATCTACGATTCAATAATCTCCTTTTTTTTTTTATGATAACAACCAATTGATGACGAAATTTTAACTAAACTCCCCTTATCTATATATCATATAAAAATAAACTTAAATTCAGAAAAATGATAACCTTAGAATTCAAGTCGAAACAAAACTTTCACACTTCATATGCATAGTTAACATAACATTGCATACATCATATGCATCATCATAATATCAAAGTATGAGTTAAGATTCCAAATCCTTAAGGTATATCATATGATTAAAATTTCAAATCATCATAACTTCTCCCACTTGGTCATTAACAAAAAGAAAAAAGTACAATTAGCAAGTTTTTGAAACATACAAGCTAGTAAGTCAGTAAGTTTTACTCCTCTTTAAAACATGCAAACTAGCGAGTCTTTGCATTTCTTTGATATGTGCAAGTTAACAAGTTTTTACTTCTCTTTGAGATGTGCAAGCTAACAAGTTTTTAACTTCTTTTTGAGATGTGCAAGATGGTACGATTCGCTCCCCTTTTGTCATTATAAAAAAGAAGGGAAAAATATAATGGTGCAAAAATTTACATTAATGGTCCAATCTTAACATGAAAGATATTAAAGATAAATTCAAATCATGAAAGATGAAGTCGTGAATATCAAAAAAATCATGATTAATTTTGATAAATCTCTTCTTTTATAAATAGCGAAAAGAAATAATCATAAGAGATTAAATAGTAAACAATCTTAATTCAAAAGAAAACTCAAGTCATGAATACCGAGAAATTAAGTGAAAGATCATGATTCGTTTGGATAGATATTCTCTTTAATAAAAAGAAAAAATCATACAAGAATAAATAATAAAAGTTCTTGATCCATGTATTTGAATAAATATTTTTCAGTGAAGAATAGCTCCTTTTGATGTATCGCTAACGAATAACTCCTTAGGATTATATCTACATACTTTCATTCCTCAAGTAAGGATTATTTAGAAGTAGATGTATCCAAGTTGCTTTAGAGAGAGGAAATCAAATTATAAAATTTAAAATCATCATCAAAATCATTTTCTTAGTTCAAGAGATTCATAAACAAAATAACATAAACTAAAGATCTCTTATTAAAAATTTGATAAGCTTTAGAGATAGAGAAATTTTTAAGAAAAATATATTCCTCTTTTAGTTTCAATTTATGTGATTGATTTCGTACTAGCATATCGTAGTCTTTTATGCCAAAGCCATGCATTGTCGTTTAAAACTGAAAAACAAGTTTCGTCATGACAATTATCAAGATCAATAGTATAATCATTAACACTCCTTAAGGCGATCATAGATTTTTATGTGGTTTCTCTATGATATAAGTATTAGATTCAAGTTTAATTTTATATCACTTATCACACAATTGACTAATGCTTAATAAGTTATGTTTTAAACCATCAAAAGATTATATTTGTTACCAATAATTCCAATTCCAATGATCTTTCCTTTATTATTGTTGTTTTGGCTAGTAAACTTTAAGAAATGTGTTGGATATTTAGTTATATACTTTGAGCATCCACTATCAAAATATTATCTTTTGTTCATAACTTTCAATTATAGACATATCTATAAAAAAAGAGGTTTTGCTTTAGGTACCAATTGAACTTTGAGTCCCTCATTATTAGATCTAATATCTTGACTTTTGACATTAAGTCATTTGTGTTTCTTTTATAACCCAAACTAATTTATGCGAGCTATATTTTTTAAATAAACATGTATAAACATAATGACGATATCTACCATAAAAATTATATTTAAATTTAGGAAAAATATGTAATATGGGTCTTTTAACAAATGTAGTTAGTTTTTATTGAGTGTTATTACTCATGAAGTCAACTCCTTCCTTTCTACGTACATCACTTTTGTTAACAAAAATCATATTTAATAATTTACTATTAATTTTAAAATTTTCTAATATTTGTTGTAATAACATATTTTCTTTTTTGTATGAATCGAACTCTTCACATTTAGTGTAAGGTGTTAACAAGCATTTATCATACTCATTTTCTAATTTATTAAATTCATGAGATATATATATATATGTATATGTATATATATATATATATATGTATATATATATATATGTATATATATATATATGTATATATATATATATGTATATATATATATATGTATATATATATATATATATATATATATATATATATATATGTATATATATGATCTTTTTTAGCAATTTATATTTCTTACCAACTATTTTGAGTTCATCTTATAAATCTTCAAATGCATTAAATGATTCATCATAAGATAAAGGGGTTTTAGTTGAGTCACATACTTCGTCGTTGAGAGCCATCAAAGCGTAGTTCGCCACCTCGTCTTCATTGGTTTGCTTTTCATCTTCTAATGCACTTGATTCATCCCAAGTTGTCTTGAATGCTTTCTTCTTCTTTTATGCTAGCAACTTCTTCTTCAGTTGTGGACACTTATTTTTGAAGTGTCATGGCTTCTTGTAATCATAGCAGATGATTATCTTTTATGAGTTCGTTTTTGTTTTTAAAATATTATTTTACAAGATTTGTTTTGTTCCTTTTTATGAACTTACAAGGAGTGCCAAGTCATCCTCATCACTTAAGCTTTCGCTCAAGTGGGCTAAGTGTCATATCCTTCATGTTATTTGAAAGATTATTTTTATATTCATTATGTGTCTTGCAAGTCATTTTATAGATTATTAATGATCCTATAAATTCATCAAGAGGAAAATTATTCAAGTTCTTCTTGAATTATAATTATCTTTGGATCCCAACTTTTTGGAAGAAATCTTAGAATTTTGTTAACAAATTCAAGATTAATAAAACATTTACCAACAACTTTCAAAGAATTGACAACGTAAAATGAGTGTATATATCATTCTACTCGTGCCTTCACGAGTAACCAAATAATTTCCCTTATAGAAATACGATTAAACTCATTCTGTCTAAAGCACAAAATAAAATGTTAACAGCTTTAGCATTTAAATTTTTTTTTTTTAATCATTTCATTCATTTATTGATCTAAAGAATTTTTAAAAACCAGATATTTCATAAATCAAAATCCATAAAAAATAAAAAAAATCTTAATTCTTGTGTTCCAATACGTATAGTCCGTCCTATTAAACATAAGAGGACGAGTGATAAAATGACCATCTTGATTGTCAAAGAAAACTATATAGTCTCTTGGATGTTAAACCAATTGAGAGAACTTGACTCTAATATTGTTAGAATCGTCGAAACACCAAAAGAGGAAGAAAAGGAAAGAGGAAGGAAGTGAATTAATACTTTCGAAATGAAAAAATAATACAAAAATTTATTCAATGAAACCAATATCGAAAATATATTTAACTTACAAGGAGTGCCGAGTGATCTACGTCACTTAAGCTTTCGTTCAAGTGGTCTAAGTATCATATCTTTTCTGGTCTTTAAAATATTATTTTTATGTTCGTTATGTGTCTTGCAAGTCATTTTATAGGTCATTAATGATCCTATAAATTCTTTAAGCGGAAAATTGTTCAAGTTCTTCTTGAATTATAGTTATCTTTAGATCCCAACTTTTTGAAAGAAATCTTAAAATTTTATTAACAAATTTAAAATTAATAAAACATTTACCAACAACTTTTAAAGAATTAACAATGTAAAATGAGTGTACATATCACTTTACTTGTGCCTTCACGAGTAACTTTAAGTGTGTACCAAATATCACGTGTAATTTCTCATATAAAAATACGATTAAACTAATTCCTGTCTAAAGACAAAATAAAATATTCACAGCTTTAGCATTTAAAAAAAATAATTATTTTCTTTAAATCATTTCATTAATTCGTTAGTCTAATGAATTTTTAAAAATCATATTTAATGACATTTCATAAATCAAAATCCATAAAAATAAAAAAAAATCCTAATTCGTGTGTTCCTACCATAAGAGGATGAGTGATAAAATGGCCATCTTGATTGCCAAAGAAAATAATATAATCTCTCTTAGATGTTAAACCAATTGAGAGAACTTGATTCCAATATTATTAGAATCATCAAAACACCAAAAGAGGAAAAGGAAAGAGGAACGGAGTGAATTAATACTTTTGAAATGATGAAATAATATAAAAATTTATTGAATGAAACCAACATCAAAAATATATTTAATTTACAAGGAGTGTCATGTCATCCTCATCACGTAAGCTTTCACTCAAGTGATCTAAGTGTCATATCCTTACTGGTCGTAGAAAGATTATTTTTATATTCATTATGTATCTTGCAAGTCATTAATGATTCTATAAATTCTTCAAAAGAAAAATTATTCAAGTTCTTCCTGAATTATAGTTCTAGTTCCCAACTTTTTGAAAAAGATCTTAAAATTTTATTAATAAAATATTTACCAAGAGCTCAAAGAATTAACAACATACATAAAATGAGTGTATTCTAAATAATTATCACTTACTTTATTCATAACTTTATACCAAGAGATTAATTTTAGATTCTTTAACTTTACTTATACCTTCGTAACTAACTTAAAATGTGTCAAATATCATATAAAATTTCACATAAAAACATGATTAAACTCATTCTTATCTAAAGTATAAAACAAAATGTTCATAGCTTTAGTATTTAAAAATAATATTTTTTTAATTTAAATCATTTCATTAATCTACAGAATTTTTGAAAACCACATTCAATAACATTTCATAAATCAAAATTCATAAAAATAAAAAAAAATCCTAATTCATGTGCAGTCCGTCCTATTAAGAAAACTTCTCTAATATCAACTGTTAGAATTGTCGAAACACCAAAAGAGGAAGAAAAGAAAAAAAAAGAAATGAATTAATACTTTCAAAATGAAGAAATGATACAAAAATTTATTCAATGAAACCGATATCAAAAATATGTTTAACTTAGAATATAAGTAAGTATAATAAATAATTAAATCAGTAAACTTAATCAAAGGTTTCACGGGACTGAACAAATTGAACAGATTGATATTCAGAAAAAAAAAAAGAACAATCGAAGTTCACCTTTTAGCAGCGTGGCCAAATGACAAGCGGCCACAAAATTGGAACAATGGGAAATAAACTCAGCCTTTGTGTTTTTCACAAAGTTAACAAGATGAGGCTGAAGACAAGTGATGATGGCAATTTGCAAGCAAATTTATTGGTACACAGGTGATAAACTTTAACGTAAACTTGGAATGCCCATATATTGTCCATATTTCCTATCTGCAGCTTCAAAATTGTCAAAAGTCTCACTGATGGTGGGAAACCATTCACTTCGAGTGGAACTTTCCACTGACGGATTCATAGCTTGGAACATGGATAACTACAAGAAAGGTAACAAGTAATTAGGAATGGAGTGGTAACACGATAAGAAACAAAGTCCATTTTGATCTTTTTAACATACCATCACCCCAAGATGCCATTGTAAGTGGTGAAGAGATGATCTTTTCCGTAATGGTGGTAATATCTTTGAGAGTTACTTTATCAATGGCTTTTAAGAAATGCTCAATTGGTTTCCTGCCAAGGTCAAGACAAAAAGGAAGATGAGCTACAAATAAAAACATGGTAGTGTTTGTCATCTCAGGACATTATTCTATGCCATTGTTGACCTCCTGAATTTTAGAGGATAAAAAAAAACTCATCTTCCTGAACAAATAGTTGGAAGACAGCATTCTAGATTTAATTCTCAGAAACGGTGTTTCCAGATTCAATACTTATACTATGTAATATATTATTCTGATGAGAAGAAACTACTCAGGCAAACAGATTGAAAAATGGCAAGATTTCACTAGACAACAATAGTCAGGCTGCTGGGGAATCTTAAACTGTTTGACCTACTGCATACATGTATTTGTGTTGACTGGGGAAGGTTTTAAACATGGTTTGACATACCACCCAATGCAATATGAAATAGTGCCAGTACACAGACAGGCTAGTTTCAGATGGTACGCTGTTATGGAAGCATACGGAGCATGACAGCTACCGACCATATTGGTCCCCTCTCAGGCCAAATCGGGTCCCAAAGGTCAACTTGATTGTTGATTGTTGGGTCTTATTTTGGCCCTTCAAATCCTCCTCCCTCCCTGCTCTTTCACCCACTCGTTCAATTTTTCAACTTACCTAGAATTTCTGTTCATTTATGTCTTACACACACATTATTCTTATCTAAATATAATTTATATACCAAGAAATTAGTACAACCCTGAAGTGTACCGGTCTGAATAACAAATGATATGGCCCATCGGCATGAGATGACATCCCTTGGTTTTAAAAATTTTAACTGTGAGCAATGATTATACATAATAGCAAACTTATTTGTTTTAATTTTTCAGTAGGAAGTAACATGCATTAAAGACCTACGTTTATGTGACTCAACTAAATCTTTGAGTCACAGTTTCTGTAATCATTCAGACCAATCAAATCGATCACGCTCAAGCCTATTCATGTCAGATATAATACTGCCCATACTGGTTCGAAGTCTAGGAATGCAAGTAACCATGTTGTATGTTTTGAGAGGAAAACCTCTTATCCTAATGGAACTCCTTCAACTACACTTTGTTTACCTAGTTATTTCTAGCATTTTCTCAAGATTGTCCTTCATTTGGCAAAGAATCAGAAGGATACTAATAGAAAGTATGTCCCTGCATGAAGAAACTTCCAATACATGGCAGTCAAGTTGGGAACTTGATAAAATAGAGGAAGCTTGCTCAAGAAAAATTTGATAGAATGCCATGTTGTGACACATTATTGTCATTAGTATGCAATCATTGTTTATTACTGAGCTATTGGTAAGGATGCGATATAGGTGTTGCATATGCATGGCAAGATTGACATTAAATAGGCTTTACAAGGCAACTTATCCAATTGATACTTTCCAAAATGAAAATGTCATTGTTAATTGTTATCCTTAGATTAACTATATTAAGCTCTGCATAAAAGTCCATCCTTCTTAGATACATCCCAGTTATGTCGAAAGCATGAAATTATAACTCACAAAATTTTCTTATGACTTGTTACAGTTTCAGGTCAAAATAAATTATTTTTTCATGTAAATTACTTTTTATTAAGACAATGAAAAAATATAGAGAAAAATTTACATATAATTTTTATTGATTTGGAGAAAGCCTACGATAGAGTTTATAAAGATTTATTATGGTAGATTTTAGAAAAAAATTTGTGTTCACTAATTGTATTGATGACAATTGATGTTGTCAAGGATATGTATGATGATCACTAATGTTTGAAATATAGAAAATTTTTCTAGCAAGTTTCCTATTAGTATAGGACTATAATCTACAGATCCATATTAAATCTTTTACTTTTTACATTAATAATGGATGAATTTATTAGACATTTACATGATAAACCTCCTTGGCAATGACGTACAAAATGGACGATAGATACCAATCCAAGCATGGACCAATACGCAAACCGCTTCCATTTCGAGCAATATAATCCAACTCAGGGAGAAATATAAAAGAAACTTAAAACAACGATGGGGCCCATCCAATTCAATATTAAAAAAGAAAAATAAATAGCAATTAGGGTTCAAAAACGTGAGCCTCTTCTCGCGAAGTCACTATCGCTATCGCTACAACCAATGTAGTTTGAAGTCGTCATCATTGCAACCAACGTCTTTCAATCGTACAGTACACTCCCATTTTTCTTAATTTCCTTCATTCCTCATCTTTTCTTTCCTTTCTTCTCTCTTCTCCTCTTCTTCCTTCCTCCACCACTTCCACTTCTTCGTTTTCTTTCTCCTCCTCCTCTACTACCTCCCTTTCTTCCTTTTTCTTCCTCCCTCCACTATGCTTTCCTATTCTTCTTCCCTTCTTCGTCTTTGAAACACGAATATATATGTCGACACACTAGTACTGATTAGTACATATCGATCCGATCTACGATCGATATAAGTCCCATCCATGATATGGCAATCCTTGCTCTCTAGTGTATGTTATTCTCTGATAATACTATCTTAGTTGATGAGAGTCGATGGAATTAATTTTAAACTTGAGTTATGGAGATAATCCTTAGAAACTAAAAGTGCCAATCAAGCTAACGATCGATATAGATTCGGTATACAATATGATAGTCCTTGCTCCCTAGTGTACATTATTTTCTGATGATATTATCCTAATTGATGAGACTATAAATGAAATTAATTTTAAACTTGAGTTTTGGAGACAATCCTCAGAAATTAAAGATTTTAGATTAAATAAAAATAAAACCAAATATATGACATGCAATTTTAGTAATACTAGAAATGGAGGATATAGTTAAGTTGAATGGGCCAAAAATTCCACTAAGTTTTAGATATCTTGGATCAATTATTCAATAAAAATAAAAAGATTGAAAAAGATATTATTCATAAAGTAAAGATAGGAAGATTAAAATGATGTGGGATGCTAGAAGTATTTTGTGATCATTGAATAACTTTGAGATTAAAAAAAAAATTACAAGATAATTATTAGACCAATAATGCTTTATGGATTTGAGTGTTGGATGACTAAAAAATAACATATACAAAAAGCTTATGTTGTTGAGATAAGAATGATAAGGTGGACAAGTGGAGTAACTATGAAAGATAGCAAAAACTATATATTAAAATTCGTGAACAATTAGGTATCGCTTCAAAGAAGATAAATTAAGTATTGTTCAAGATGGTATGGACATGCCCTCGAGTAAGTGATGTGAGGAGAGATACATGAAGACCTAAAAAAATTTTAATACAACAACAACAAAGTCATAAATCCCAACTATTTAAGGTCGACTACATGATCTATCACCGTCAATGAGATCTATAAAAAAATCATATATCTAGTTAAGAGTCTTTAAGTCCTTATTTATAGTTTCTATTATCTCTGTCTTTCCTCGTCCACTAACATTAATCATTTCACCACTTCTAACAATCACATCTAAGGTCTCATGAGCACATGTCCATACCATCTCAAACACTTCTCTATCATTTTATCCTATATCGAAACCAAGGTATGCAATACCGTACCGTACCGGTGTTTCGAGGTTGGCTCGGTACGATACGATACCGACGTACCGAGCAGTACACCAGGGCTTACTGAGCTATTTCCTTTTACTACAGCAATGTAGCACTACTAGAGTGTATTACTATAGCATTGTAGCATGGTCCATCCGGTAGCGAGTGGTCCACGTACTGGTACATACCGCCCGTACCGGGCGGTACCATTTGAAATTGCATACCATGATTGAAACGACACCAAATTATTCATGAATAAAAATGTCCATATCATCTTAAACGATTCTCTCGTTTTATTCTATAACGATACGATAGCTAATTATTCACAAATAAAAATATTCCTTTTCTTTTCTTGTAACTCCATACATTCACCTCAACATTTTGATCTCAACGACACAAACTTTTTATATTTACGTTGTTTCTTAGCTACCCAACACTCGAATCCATAAAGTATTATTGATCTAACAACTATCTTATAAAATTATTCTTTTAATTTCAAAAGTATCTCATGATCACACAAGACTGCTAATGCCCCTCATCAATTTAACTATCATGTTTTACTCTATGAATTACATTTTCATCTCTCTATCTTGCTGAATAATTGATCCAAGATACTTAGAGGTCTTATCTAAAAAAACTCCTTTCCCTTCTAACTTAACTATATCCTTCTATTTTTTTCTATTATTACTAAAATTATATCTCATATATTCAGTTTTGGTCTGACTTAATTTAAAACATTTAGTTCTACGGATTACCTCCACAACTCAATATTATAATTAAATCCATCTAGACTATTCATCAAAGAAGATAATATCACTAACAAATAACATACATCAAGAAGGTCTATTTTGTAAATAACTAGTAAATTCATTATCGAAAAGATAAGGACTTAATATGGATCCTTGATGTAATCCTATACTAATAGGAAATTCACTAAACACACTCTATGATTCGCTAACTACATTACCATATATATCCTTAATCACATCAACATAATTAGTAAATACCAAGATATACAGTTTCGAATAATATCGCTCGTACCGGGCGGTACATACCGATCCGACAGTTGACCTGTACACGGACCGCCCGTTATCGAACGGTGTATATATATATTTTTTCTTTTTTTAAAGCGAAGTCACGTCGCCGAAAAAGGTGATGTCACCCCGTGTGGGATAAGGATATATATATATATATATATATATATATATATAATACCGAGCGATATACCGAACGATATACCGCTCGATATATAGTATCGTACCGTACCGAGCGAATGTCGAAACACCGGTACGATACGATATTTCGAACCTTGGTAAATACACCTTTCTTTTTTAAAACTCAATAATAAATCTTCATGGACTCTATCGTAGACTTTCTCTAAATCAATAACAACCATATACAAATCTTTTTTTTCTATACTTTTTCATTAATTGTCTTAATAAGTAAATAACTTCTACTGTTGATTTTTCAAATACAAAACCAAATTAATTTTTGGAGATATTTATTTCAAGTCTTATTCTACTATCCAGTGATTTAAAAAGCGCCAGGCGCCAAGGTCCAAAAACGCCCGAGGCGCTAGGCGCTCGCCCAGGCGCTCGCCCGAGCGAAGCGAGGCGCTAAAATATAAAAATATAAAATATAATTAATAAATATAATTATTTAAAATTTTAAATAAAAATATAAAAATATATAATATAATTAATAAATATAATCACATTAACAGTATAAATCTGCTGACGGAGAAACGAGGAAGCAGCGGCGAGCGGCGGCAGCAGCGGCGAGCGGCGGCAGCAGCGGCGGCAACAGTGGCGGCAGCAGCAGCGACGGCAGCGGCAGCAGCAGCAACGGCGAGCGGCGGCAGTGGCAGCGGGAAAGGGAAAGGGAGCGGAAGGCGCGAGCAGCGGGAGGCCTCGAGGGAGGCATGAGCAGCGGGAAGGCTCGCGGGAGGGCTCGCAGGAGGCGAGAGGGCTCGCGGAAGGCGCGAGCAGCAGGAGGGCTCGCGGGAGGCGTGAGCAGCGGGAGGGCTCGAGGGAGGCGCGAGCAGCGGGAAGGCTCGCAGGAGACGCGAGCAGCGAGAGGGCTCGCGGGAGGCGCGAGCAGCAGGAGGGCTCGCAGGAGGCGCGAGCAGCGAGAGGGCTCGCGGGAGGCACGAGCAGCGGGAAGGCTCGCGGGAGGCGTGAGCAGCGACAGCGGCGAGCAGCGGCAGCGGGAGCAGCGACAGCGGGAGCAGCGACAGCGAGCGACGAGATCGCGATCGGGATCGGCAGCGGCAGCAGGTTAAGGTTGGGGTTATATCGGTTTAGTTGGTTCGATTGAACCAACTAACAACCGAACCAGGACCGAACCAGACCTAAAATTCTGGTTCGGTTTACCCAGGCGCTCGCCCGAAGCGCCCAGCGCCTGGGCTCGGGCGAGCGCCCAGGCGGCGCCTGATTGAAGCGCGCCGCCTGGGACATTAGCGAGGCGCTCGGGCCTCGCCTCGCCTCGCCCGAGCGCCTAGGCGAGCGCCCGAGCGCCTTTTGCAATCACTGCTACTATCGATATATCTTTCTCAAAATTTAATAATATAACTTATGATTTTAATTCCTCTATAATTAGAATAGTTTTGTATGTTACCCTTATTATTGTAAATTGACATTAAAAAACTCTTTCTCTATTCATTAGGTATCTTTCTAAGTCTCATGATTTTGTTAAATAAGCTAGTTAACCAAGCTACTTCCTGATCTCCTAAACTTTTCCGAACCTCAATTGGGATGTCAACAAGTCCCACACTCTTAGCTATTTTCATTTTTTTATGACATCTTTTACTTAATTTCATTATCATTAATAAGTATTATTTGATCTTCATCTTTAATGTATTGAATATTGAGTCCTTATACTTTCATTCTTTGACTTCAGAAATTTGATATATATCCTTTTCTCCATCTTTAGTACCTAATTTATTATAAAAATTATCATAAGCTATATATTTTGTCATACTAATGGCTCTTTTAGCCTCATTCTTATATTCTTTATATCTTTTAAAAATTTTATTTTTACAATTGTATCAATTTTTAAAATATGATCTTTTAGTAATAATTGCTTTCTAAATTTATTCCAGTGATTACAATAGGCGCTCAGGCGAGGCGAGGGCCAAGCGCCTCGCTTCATTTCCGCGCTTCAAAGAGGCACCGCCTGGGCGCTCGCCCGAGCCTAGGCGTCAGGCGCTTCGGGCAAGCGCCTGGGTTAAACTAGATGACCGAACCAGATTATTAGGTCTGGTTGGTCTCCGGTGCTTTAGTTGGTTCAATCGAACCAACTAAATCACCGATATCATGCTCCCTCTTGCGATTTCCCTGACTTCCCCAACCATAATACTCGCGATTTTGCCGCCGAGATTTCTTCTCTGCTGTCGCTGCTCTCTGCTCGCCGCTGCCACAATCGCTGCTCGCTGCTACTGTCGTTGTTCCCGCTGTCGCTCACCGTTCCCGCTGCCGCTCACAGCTCCCGCTCCCACTATCGCTCGTCGCTCCCGCTGCTGCCGCCGCTCACCGTTCTTGCTCCAACTACGACTATCACCGCCTCAGCAACCACGGTCTTCTCACACTCTTCTCACTATACTGTTAACAGTATATTAACAGTATATTGCTAACTGTATACTAATAATAGTATTTTTATTTATTAGATTAATAATATATTATTTTTATTTTAATACTATTAATTTTTATTTATTTAAAATTATTGTTAGGTTTCAGAATAAATGGCAAGTGTACAGAGCAACTCAATAGATTTGATGTAAAATTTTATTGTTTTGATTTTTAAGACCTTTTATTAATGTGACATTATGATTTTGTACCTGATTTTCTTAATTTAATAATATTTTTATTTAAATAATTATATTTATTAATTATATTATATATTTTTATATTTTAGCGCCTCGGGCAAGCGCCTAACGTCTCGGGCGTTTTTGGACCTTGGCGCCTAGTGCTTTTTAAATCACTGATTTATTCACACCACCACCAACTCTCTCAAAGCTATACTGTTCTCTTTAGTTATTTATACCACTCCCTTTAGTTTCACCAAAAATCTCCTTTATTAAGATCCTAATCTTATTAATCATCATATTACAAGTAATATTAACATTATCCCCATCTAAGTTCCAAGTCGTCTCCTTCATCCTATTCTTAAAAACCCATTATCATCTTTAAAATTCCACCATCTAATCCTACTAAAATTTTCTACTATCTTTTTCTTCTTTCAATTTTTTACAACAAATATCTAATAACATCAACCTATGTCTCGGTAGTAATAACTTTACATGTAACTCTATCTACCTTTTGAGTGAGAAAAAATGGCCACTCTTATAAGTAATCAAATGTTCATCCCTCTTCTTAAAGTGGGTATTTACATTTATAAGATCATATAAAGTTGCAAAATCTAAAATCCTTATTCTTTTCACATCTAGAATATTATTCTAAAGACATTTTAGAACTATCTCCAAATCTTTTCACATCTACAACATTATTCTTAGATTCTTATGAACAACAATTCGTACACCATTTTTTTTCAGCATACTAAATTTTAAATCTAATTCTATCAATCTCTTTAGATTTTTCCTTTACCAACTTATTGTTCTTCTAATCATATTTATTGTTCTTCTAATCATAGTATCTACCAATTCTAATCCCTTTCCTGAAATGTTTCTATATTCCAAGTTGCTATCATAATCGTTTATTCTTGAACTAACTTCTTTACTCGCATCAATATCCTAAAAAAATTTAATAAAAATTTTTACTCGCATCAATAAGTACTTTTAACATAACTAAATATATTAATATTTACATGTCTCACTGACAACAAAAGATCTATATAGCTAATCCCAAATAGTTGGCTACATATCTCTTAACTAAACTTGTTGTAAGTTACTTTTTAATTGATCTCCATAAACCTATACTAGTAAAGAGGATCCTTTTAGGAAACATTCCGCTTAGGTCGAGTTTATATATCCTCAACCTACATGGTGCATCTTTTGTTCAAGGAATGCTTATACTAAAACCATATAACACAAACTGCAAGAGTATGACACACTTAGAACCTATTCAATGGCACAAGCTATGATACATTTGCATACTCCATTCTGGCTGCATCAGATTTCTTCAGTAATCTTACACAAACATTTCCATATTCACATCTACTGCTAATGTGACTGCAGCAATAAAAAACACCAAGTACATGCATGGTATGCAATTGTAACAACATCTAACTCCAGTACATCAAAAGTGATGGTTAAGGGCATACCTTTCTCCATAGGTCAAAATCTGTCGCCCAATATCTTCAGATGCTACCATCTGTAATTAAGACATTGTCCTGAATATGAGCACAAAAACAAAGCAATTCTCCAAAATCTTTCAAAGCGGTATCAAAAACATACTCTTGATTCCAGGTTCATCAACACTGCAGATTTGGTAGACTCTTTAGCTCGATCAAGCTGTAACTGATCAACTGTAGAAAAACATAAAAATAAAAGATAAATGCAGGCTTAAAAATAATAAGTACTATAAGATTAAGAGGGAACAACAGACCTTGTCCAGGAGTTGCAATTGCATGTAGTTCTCTTATAGCCAAATCAATAGCTTTAGAGACAAAATCTGAACTCTGGTTGATAACCACCAATTGTTAGTGATACTCTCAAAATGGAAGAAGATGAGAACATAAAGAGGCCATTTTGGTGATATAACTTTTTGAAGTCTAAATTGGCATTAAATAGAAACAAGCACACATGAAAACATCAGCCAGCGTAACTGAATCTGCAGAGATCATGTAGACAGATTTTTGTTGCTTAGTTTGTTTTATTAAGTATGTTATTATTGTTTATTATTTAGACAATATGCAAATGATATATAGGCATCCAAAATCTGCCATTTGGCAGTGCCAGGTTGATTTCCATACACCTGATGGCATTATTTAGAATAGGATGATTAAATATCAAAGTGAAACATCAGTTTGTCAGTCAGGTATCATAGAAACAGACGTTTCATTGAAAATGGGTGTACTGGAAAGTTATCTTTTACAGCTTTAACCAGAAGTATTTGAATGCATTGTCAATATTCCATGTATTTAAACAGAAACAATAAGTGGAAGCCATATTTTTGTTTGCTCATTGTATTTCACTTCTTACATGACTCTCTCCCCCACTAAGCCTAGAGTCCTATGCATGCTTAGTTTGGGCACTTCAGGAAATGCCTTTTTCTCCTTTCTTATTTACTTGAATGTAGCTTTTCTTCCCTTCTCTTTTGATCTTTTGTTTCTCTCCTTTTTTTTTATCTTCTTAGAACTTTTTCCCAGCTACCCTCTTCGATGGTGTCTTCACTGTAACCATCCTCTATGCTCCCCTTGTTGCCAAGGTATATACTTACTATCCGGGTGTTACACTATCATGACTTTGTCAACTCCTTAATCAAAGGTTTTTCTGCATTTTCCTTACCACGAGTAGCATGAAACTGTTGGCACTAGTGTTGTCAAGGCAGTGACAGCGTGCACTTAATGGAGATGGAAATGTGTCTCTCCCTAACTGCACCTATATTGTATCGTGTGACCTTCACATTGTGTCTTTCATCAAGCTCTCCCAATTTAGTGGCAAGCACTTTGATCGCTAGCCAATAGTCTTTGAAGCTGCTGCAGAACTTGAGCAAATACATCATCAGAAGCAGATGACGACATGGGTGCTTTTATCCAACGTATGTTATGTCGGTTGACAACTCCAGAGCCATGGTTATCCATATAAAAGATATCTAGTGCATCAATCACTTTCTCCTCTAATACCAGATCAATAGGACTTCACCCTCTTAACTAAGTTTTTCTACTTAGGGGAGCAAGACATCCAAGATCAAAACTACGAAAATGAAATGAAAATTTTACTGCTATAAACTAACTTAAAAATTAGTAAAAGATGTCCATAGATGCTCTACTGGAACCTTATAATGTCTACTTGTATGAATTTTGCTACCCCAAACCCTCAAATCCTACTATTCTTTTGCGTTTTGGCAGCTGATAGACACCTTTGTTATTTTAAGATCTTTAATGCTCTGAAAAAAGGCAGGGACAGACATATAAAGTTAGGGCAGTAACTCCTGTTCAGCCTTAGATACCAACTGGGAGTTCAGGTAGCAGGAATCAGGAGTCCTGTCCACTTAACATAAGACCCTTGTTCAGCACCAAGCAGAGATGAAAGGCCATTGTCCTGCATCTAGCAGGAGTTTCAACTCCTTGTTTGATCAGGACAGGAAGTCACGAGCAAACTCCTATCATCCCAGTTTGGCTTCCAGCAGCAACCTAGTGCAGACAAGCGGGGACCGAGTCTAAGCTTGATATCCAGTGGTCTATCTGCATCGTAGTGATGTAATATGACATATAACTGAAACCAAATTACTGAAAGTAAAATTGATTCGACCCTAACAAGATTCAATCCTAAATCATATGAAGGACCAAAAAAGCAACCTGGCTGATTCCACTTCAGAAGTTTGAATCAGTTGCCCAAACGTACTATGAATTCTTCATTTCATGAACATAACGATTACTTCATCATAGTCAATACCATATGTTGTTCCACAGAGTGTTGTGCAGTATATGCTTAAGCAAGGGAAAGTGCTCAATTTTGTTCACTATAAAATCATAGCCAATGTTCACAACAGAACATATGTTATTAATAAACTCAACGTAACATCTAAGAATTACAATAAAGCATTTGAACTTTTGTTTGTTCATAGAAGCACAGTAGCAGATACTGAAGAGACAAATTAGTATAAAGACCAAATGCCCACACCGACAAATAAGTCTAGAGGATGTCATAAGAGGACAACAATGTCACGAAAACAATTGACAAATAAAATAATGACTCACAGTAGTGGCATGAATCCCAAATATGCCAGTATTGTTGTATATACTATTAAAAGCAGAGAATGACTGGATCTGTTGGTGTTCATTTAAGACACGAAGATCTGCAAAAAACATTATAGTTATAACTCAAAAGTCCAAACTTAGATGTTAGTGGATAAGAATAATATTGTGGCTCTTAGGTGAAAGAGTACATCAAATTTATAGATTAACTAAAAATTCAATGAAGCCAATGGAAGTATGAAATGGCAACCTAATAGGTAGATCAGCCAATAACACCAGATAATAAATATTGTTCACAACTTACATAGCCGAGAGTACATTCCTTTTCCAGGACCACCAGCAGAAAAAGAGTCTCCTCCTCCCATAAGCATCTGCAACAATATTAAAAAAAGAGATTTGTTCTGGACAATATCTAAACAACAATATTACAAGGTAGAAAAAATAACTGGTAAAAGCAGATAACAAGAACAGCAGGCTGAGCATCATCCCCAACTATGTGTGGAAAGTTCAGGATAAATTTGATTTGAACCTGAATCACTGTAAGTGTCATGGCATCCTTCTCTTGACGCCAACCACCAGGAACCTCAAAAGCAAGAGCAACATGTGTCTTCTGTTCTCAGACGGGGCGTTTCCAAAAGACAATTTAAACAAATGAATTAATGAATGAAGCTAAAATGGAAAAATATATTACATGAATAAAAAAATGAAATATGGTGTAGTACGAACATCAGAATCTGCTTGACATCTGTAGTCTCCACCAACATAAACAGACTTTGGCTCTTCAGGGCGAGGCACTTTGGGAAGGTCTGATAACAGTGGTTCAGCAATTGATACCAACTCTTCATGCTCGACACCTGATGCCGCAAGCACCATTCTAGGAGCTGTATAGTTCTCCTAGAATTTCCACAAAACAATAATAAAGGAAAATGTCAGACAAGAAAACCATCACTATTTAAAATGTCAAAGGTGACAACTAGCTTGAAATTACCACAACAAACTCCTCCAAAGTAGTACTATTCAATCTGTTTATTGAAGATTCGGTAGCCATGAGAGGATTCGCTAATGCACCAGAATAACCAGCGGAATGAATAGCCTCCAAAAGCAAACCCTGGGGATTCTTTGAAATTTCTCCTATTTCTGCTTTTACTTTCTGCAACTGTATTGACAAGCCAAAAACAGATCAACAATTTCCACCAACAAAACCAGATATATGAATATCAGACACCAGAGAGTACCTGTTCATTAACTTCCCAATCTAGGAAAGCAGCATTTCTGACACAGTCAACTAGCACCTCTACCATTTCAGGCATGTAAGTCTTGAGAGCATCATAAGTATAACCCATCTGTTCACGAGAAGCAGATGCCATGACATTGCCTCCAATTGCTTCTACTTCACGCACAATGCGTAAATGGCTCCTGTTTGTTGTGCTTTTAAAAGCCATGAGCTCCAAGAGATGTGTAGCACCAAATGATAAGGGTGTTTCATACACAGAACCACAGTCAACATATAGCCCAAGCGAGACAGCTGGGTTCTGATAATTGAACCCAAACAAGTTCAATTAGATGAAAAGACAATTGTTGGGAAATAAACAAAGAAGACAACATTGAACATACTGGTGATGTTTCAGAGGCAATCTTGACACCATTTGGAAGAGTTGTGATCTTTGTCTTCCCTGGCTCTACATGGTCGGGTAAAGGTGGAGGAAGCATCACACCTGGAAGTGGGAAATCTAGAGGAGGAAGTTGACTAGACTGTTCTCCTGTAAGCCAGCTAAAGAAACCACCAGATGATCTTTTTGCAACACTCGTACTTGCATATCTAGTTGCACGTGCATGATGCTGATAAAGAAGTGACAATATTAAGATATGGTTAAAAATATCTGAAGAAGAGATAATGTTCAATAGAAATAAAAGTGAAAAACTAAACCATTTCCAATGTTTTATTTAACAGAGAGGTAGAATAAAATTACTATAGAATATGATGAAAATTCCATTAAACAAAAGGAGCATTAAAAGCAGTAAAAAACACATAATTAACTCGAAAGTTAGCTCTGTAACGCACATAAGTGACTCAAAAGTTAACTCCATAACTCTTCCATCATCAGTTTACTACAAAATTCCTAGTTTGAAAAGTGAACACATAGCTCAATAACTTTCAAATTACTCAGATGGAAGAAATTAATTATGAGAGCTTTGTTTCACACATAGTGAGAACCTTGAAGTAACAGATTCAATACAAAAATCAGTACATAAAGCCAAAAATTTCCACCTATGATTCTCTACTGCACCTTTTTGAAAGCTTTTTTAGCTATTAAATAGAAGTATCAATCAGTAATAAAAGGATTCAAAGAAAAACAAGCAAAGGGCATCCAAATGAACAAAAGCAATTTCAACTCTAATGATATAGAAGAGGCATAAATAAGGTCATTGTCACCCAAGCCCCATGTCTCATACAACAAGAAGTTTTGCTATAGATATTCAGAAAACAACATTGTTTCAGAAAAACTGTGACTCATGTTGACACCTTGAGCTGAACTTTAAAGAAGGTTGACTAACTTAAGGATCAGAATCAATTGTGGCAATATTTATTGTGCAAGGAATTTATACATTCCTCAAAGGCTTATGCTTTATGTCTATCTCAGGATATTCTTTCCAGTTTGTGCTTCCGAATGTCCCATGCAGAAAAGTTCAGACAAAAGTGACATGAACAGCAACAGTATCATGTTATGCAGATGTTTTCTTCTGATGCTTCCATTTTTTAACTTCAGGTTTCAGCTTCCTCCAGATCATTCTCTAAAAAGCATTATTAATAGGATAAGGAAGACAAGAAAAATATATAATAGCCTACAATGTTAGAACTCACAAAACAAAATTTACACAAAAAATGAACCTCCATGCATACCCCGCACATAAGCTAGAAAGTAAATTCACCACATTTTTCTCCTACACATCAACCAAAAACAAGTCACTCTTTCAATCAAGTTTAAACCAAGTCCAGTAAGCAGCCATCCACTCATACCACATCCACAGATACCCAAGCCCAACATCTCATCTGATTCAACTATGCTCCATGTCACGCAAAAAAGAAAATCATCTTGACCAGCTTTTGATTAATCAACCATGATCCAAACTTCTCTACTATAATCAAACTGATATCAATTATCAATGTTATGATTGACTATTATCACTTGAGACAAATACAACCTATGAAATTGTACAACCACGATCCATCTCTTCTACGGATGGCAAGCTGATGAATCTCTATCCTCGAAATGAAGGAAACCCATAAAACACCAAGTGCACCTAAGGAAACAAAAAGCTCGAAGATCATTTGCTAACCCCACCAAGTAGGCCAGAATGCGCGTGCGTGTATATAGACTTGAAAATGAGAAGTCATTTCTCCGTCTTCAGAAATTCAATCAGAAACCACATTTTGGTCAGAACGAGGCCATGAACAAGAACAAAATCCAGGAAATAACGCATCAGAACAGAAGATCGCGACAACCGGTAGCAATTACACAGCGGAAACGAAATGTTAGGGTTAGGGTTTCTGCCCCGGAGGACAAACCTCTAGTGCCCTGAGGCGCGAAACTGCAACTCGGTACATGATCGTATCGTAGTGGGAGAGGTTTCGCCTTCGCCCTGACCAGGATCGAGGGGCGGCGGAGACAAGATACAAGCGAGGCGAGGTGAGGAAGGGGCAGTCACCGAGTGTGTGGCTTTATACTCCCGTGGAGACGAAAAAAAGGAGGCAATCTTAACGCCGTTACTCAGTGCCCCTTCTGATTCGAGACTTATATTCTGTAGCACAGCAATGGCAGACGTCGTTGTTGACGGCGTTACCTTGTTTGCCCGGTTCGGCCGATTCGATCCAACATATTTTTACTTTAACAGGACATTCTTGTTGCCCACCTCACGAGCCTACATGTATAATATATTTTTATTTTACGCATTAATAGAGGTTTTTGTCTGGAAAACCAAAACAACAATGTCCTGTTAATTTGTGTGTTGATGTTGCATTAATCCATATTGAAATATTAAATTATTAAGTTATTTTTAAAAAATAATAATAAATAACAAAAACATCGAATTATATTAATTTACTTAGAAATGAGATAACTGTTTACTGTTAACCATGGAAAACCCATGGGCCTAATTATGGGTTAATATGGGCTTGTTTATGTAGGCCGGCCCATATACAACAGTATATTATGATGTGAACCGAGCGAGGTTGACAGATGCGATCGCAAAGTTGACTTCTCTTCTCTCGTTCGTCCACCGTCGGCATCATTCAACAGTGTGCGAGTTGTGAGAGAGAGAGAGACAGAGATGGGGAGGGGAGGGCGAGCACGGCAGAACGCGATGAGGGCGGGCCTGGTGGTGGTGGGAGCCGTAGCGTTCGGCTACCTCTCCTTCCAAGTGGGTTTCAAGCCCTACCTCGAGCGTGCACAGGAAGCCTTGGACCGACTCCACCAAGGACACCCCAGCGATGGAGACAATCCGACGTCGCCTCCCGGTGCTTCTTCTGTCGATGTCCCTCGAAATGGCGCTCTGTAACAAGGGAAAACGCTCCCAAATCCCATCATTTGTTTGTTCCTCATTTGCGATATCTTGATGAACTGTGATTTCACTTTGACCAGTCTTTTGTCGACGTAACCTTCTATTTATCTGGCAGTAAATCGAAACATTTGCTTTTTTCTGCTGTAATTTCTCATTTTGTTCATAAAAAAAAAGTATCTACTTTATGAATGAATAGCTGAAAATTGCTAAATTTATTATTTTGCAACTTGGGGATTATTTCGAGTCAACGCAAGAATTGGTTAGGGATTACTTGGGGATTTACTTGATGTCATCACATGTGAAGGATGTGAGATACCGATACCATCTCATCTGGGATGACAAGAGAGTTGGAATTAGCATGATTTTTTGTGGGACACAAAATTCCTGATTTCAAAAATAAATGACTGTTTGAGGAATAAATATAGCTGGTAACTTTATTTTGTTTCTTATCAATCCTGCCACTGTATTATTGTTGGCTGAAGTCTTGGTAAGTAGAAGAATGGAATGGACCATCAACCTTTTAAGCTATAGTCTTGACGGGTCAAGGGAAATTATATTGTCATAAGATTGCTGATGCATATTGGCAATGCAAAGGTTTGGATATTATTGTAATATTTTCATTTATTGTGTTACGAGGGAGAAGGGGGGCCAAGAAAGTACACGAATTAGCCAGAGTGAATAGGGGAAGTGTAGTAATAAATGCAGATCATGAAGCTGATTAATGATCATTGTCACTTCTAACATGTCAGAAGAGTAGGGTTAAGGTTTAAACAGAAAAATATTTCAAACATCTTGATATACTGGTTGGCACACGACTACTATCTATATTTATGGCATCTAGGTGAATTATTTAATTTCTAATGAGTAATAGAAGCTGGCAAGTGATATTACTAGAATGGAAGCAAACCTAAACCTGTGAAATGTAATTGCAGGAAATTTTATACACTTTGTGGATGTCATCATATTCATAAATAATTTACCTTGGATCTTTTCAACTTGGCCAGGTCATAGCAATACTTGGCAAATGTCTTGCAGCATGTAAATATTCCAGCAAGAATCCACAATAAAAACACCAGGTTGCTTTCAATGATAACCTGTAGCATTGGTGCTTTCTGCCTAGACTCTACCACCATCTGATGTGTTCTTGCATTTCATCTCATCATGACCAATCCTGTTCTTTTATTATTTTTCTCAACCACAAACAGGCAATATAGCATGTTACTTTCTATTGCACTTATGAGCTACAATGCAAAGTTGAAAAATGCTAATATGAATAGTTTGGCAATTTGATAGATGTGATTGCCCTATATTTATTTTGGAAGACATATTTAGTGGACTACAGCTGTTTCAGTGGAGAGCAATTTGATAGAAAACACATTCTTTATTTTGAAAAGGTATCTCTATGATGTGATTTTGGTACAGTCCTTTTTATCTTAAAAGTACTTATTCTCTAATATCTATTTGAGGAGTTGCTTTGACATTGGAATATGTAGTTTTGGTTGTGCCAGCCCAGAATACAATAGTAAATTGGTGATCTCAGTTTTGTTTCCTGATTGTGGCCACTACATTATCTTTATAGCTTTAAGTCGTTCTACTGATATGTATTACATGCTTCATGTAAATGCGAATTACCATGCTTAAGCTTTGAGATTTTTGCTAGTTGGTTTGAGACTATTCTACTATGTGAAGACTTCAAACCATAATTCTTTCCAGTAATCATGTTGGAAATATTTGGTGATCTCCTTACTTTCATGAAGCTGAAGGATCGTGAATTTGCTTCAATGATTCTGTGATTTATCATTTATTTGCTTGTGTTCTCATGAATTTTTTTGGTGCTTCCTACAGGTTCACTTGACTTTTTTTAAAGATGCCATTGATGATAAGAGTCTTGAAAAAAATGATCCTGTGAATGATATTTACCCGAGATGTGGATTTGTTTTGTTGTAATGCATGCATCTTCACCTTCTTTTTCCTCTCCTCCTCCTTTCAATCACATTTAGCAGCAGCGGCAACAGTTCAGTCCCAGTGGTAGCAGTAAAGGAGGTTCAGCAGTAGTAGTAGGTGGCATAGGAATCCTGTAAATAAGCATTGACCTTAAAACAGTGTCTTAGCTATCTGCTGAGGATATTTAGAAATAAATACTTCTCTTTTCTTTTCTTTTTCTTCTATTCTGCCTCCAACCAGAGAAGCAGATTTATGAATGACAGTGGGCCAGCAGGATACCACCTTAAGCCTTTATGAAATGGGGAATTATAGAATACTTTCAGGATCTGTGCTGATGGAAGCATCCTTGGCATTGCTTTTAAAGCATCGAATAATGTCTCCTTGTCAAACTCTAGCGAATCTCAAATATTCTGCCATAGCATCAGGCAAGGTATCCATCCATAGTCCCAACTTTTCTCATGTCCAGAAAGTAATTCATAATGGTTTGTTTATGTGAAATGTTTAGTATTGTCTTACTTTGAGCTAAATGGTGAAAAGGATTCATAAAGTTGATCCCAACTAGTTGGAATTCAACCTTGTTTTGGTTGTTATTGTTTTTATGTACATATGTAATATGCATAATTAGATAAACTCCTGTTCTAAATGCATAAAATCTCATATGTGGATACGTCAGTCTTCTTG
Source organism: Musa acuminata AAA Group (assembly GCF_036884655.1). Taxonomy (NCBI): domain Eukaryota; kingdom Viridiplantae; phylum Streptophyta; class Magnoliopsida; order Zingiberales; family Musaceae; genus Musa; species Musa acuminata. The sequence continues at coordinate 143,474 of NC_088335.1, read as the reverse complement.
GTGATGGTAGCAAGAACATGAACTCTTAGCCTGAGCATTTGCATCCAAACTCAAATGAATTATGTGTTAACCACCTATTTGTAGGCCAAGGGCCAAGCTAGCAGGATCTTGTGGATAAGCAACAATCTGTAGGCAGTTAGTTCCCTTTGCACAATATATACTAATGGATAAGAGAGATTTTTATTTCAAGCACCTCCAATGGAATTTGAAACAACATCGAAGTCTGAAAATTTTGGAACTCATCATTCGATAGCAACATTGTACAAATCATAGAAAACAAAGAACTTCATAACCACTAGACAAATAGAAACATGACACAAGAATTGCTCCCATCTGAACATCAACTGTATATGAATGGATTTTAACGAGGACATGGATTTTTCTGTGCAGGGACAGGAGTTGGTTTGCTGCTACCAAGAAGGCTGCTGCTGCTTTTTGACATCAGAGAAGCACAAGAAGAAGGTATTTTGGGAGCATTCTTTGATATGGTCTTGCTACATGACCCGGGAGCATGATCAGACTTCTGGCTCGCATCCATTCCTGCTGCATAACTCTTGCACGGCTTTATCTTCCTTCTGCATGGAGTCTCCTTCTTTGGCAGATCCTCGATGCTGCTAACCACAGACAGTGATGTGTAGGACTGTGATTTGCCTTGATAGTACTTGGACAGCCCTCTCCTGCAATTTCATCAAAACTTGTTGAGATGAAGCAGAAGGTAAGACTTATTCTTGTGAATGCTGTGTGGTCTGAGCTTTAGTGGCCAGTTCTATGTAACTTTCAGATCCTTGAAACTTATCAGTTTATGGACAGACTCTTTCAGATACTCACTTGATGGGTAGCTGCTCCATGAGTGAAGATAGTTCATATAGAGGTCCATTTGAATTCATCTTTGGTGGCAGCCAGGATGACTCGGCTGATGGTGAGGAAGAAGCTGCTCCTTCTGTGGAGTCATCATTGTCGTCGCTGTCATCAGAGTTACTCGGAAAGGAGTCAGAATTGAATAGGTCTTCATCATAGCTTTGCTTGAGACCTTCACCCATGTACAAACTTAGAGATGGCTTTTTGCTGGTTATGGAAGAACTTCTGAAATGGTTTGAAGGATGTAGACGCTTTCTTTCTGGTTTATTTCTCTCTCTTAACAATGTCATCTGAGTCCAATCACTGGTATACCACAATATATAGCTCAAGGCTTTAATGCTCCCAGGGAAATTCTGTGTGTTTGTGGTTATTCTGAATTGTGACCACAGTACCTTGTTACTATCAAGTATGTGGATGGAATCCATGGCCTTTTTCTAGTTCGTTTCCCTTGTGCAGCTCATTAGGTAAGACTCAAAAACTGGTCAATTTGTGAAGACATCGCCAGGTCACATGATGAGTTTACTTCATTCACCAGGTTTACATTGAGGTGGTGGTTAAGGTGTGGTGCCCCTTTTGCCATTGTCACTCCTGGTTTCAAGGATTCCTCATTATCTCTCTCTTATTTGGGTTGTAATGGATAAGTTCTTTGCCGTAGGATTCATCCATATCCTCTCTCTCTCTCTCTCTCTCTCTCTCTCTCTCTCTTTCCCACTTTACCCAGCCTTTGTCCTGCCAATTGCCATGGATTGATGTCAGGCATGATGTCAGGCATCAATTTTCCAAGGACAACTTTAGTGGGCATGTCCCCCTGAGATAAGTCAGCTGTCCAATTTGGCAGTTGATTCTTCATCCATCTTCAACCTTAATTAGTGGAATCAGAGGAAGGTCAGATTGACGGGAGAGGGGGCCCAAAGAGAGCAATTTGTCCCACAGAATAGGTTGTCAACAAGTGTGCGCTGTGGAAGACAAATTCCATGGTCTCCTTCCTCGAGCTACCAGTCTTTTTCCTTGTGCAAACTAACTGGAAGTCACCAAAGCTCAACTCAAGTATGTCAGCCTCTTTTCTTTTGTGTCTACCAGCTAGGGTGGGTTAGTAGGAGTTGGATCCTTGGTTGAAATCGGTCTACCATGTTCACGTCCATAGCGAATGAAATTAAGCTAAGTTTGAGTCCATCCAACGAGCAACCCAAGGTTCACCTCGTGGCATGTATCCGGTGTTAGAAATACGTAGAAGAAAAAGACTCATTTATTTTAAATTTGGATTGATTAAATGTTTTACCTGTTGATTAACAGCTGATTGGACATTTTAATTTTTTTATTTGATGATTGATTTAATTGTATAATCATTTTAGATTTTTTTTCTTTAAGATATATTATATTAAATTTACCATTTTACTATTCGTAGTTGAAAAATATGCACACAAAAAGGATAACTTTGGCCATAACACCATCTCATATTAGGAAGTGATTACATATTCGGGTTATATTTTTAAAATATTTTATTATTATATTTAAATTAATTATTTTTATATTAGTTAATTTTAAATTTTTTAGGTCTAACATATTAATCGATTTGAGATAAATTTATTATCTTATGTGATCCTATGATAAGATATATCAATTTTAATTATAATTATTGGCCAATCAAAAAAATCAATTATGATAAGATTATGTGATTTTAAGTTATATGTGAAGAAATTATAAGTCTTCTCTTATCTCTCTTTAATCCCTATTCTAATTCCATCGCTTAAATTAGTCTTATAAAGGATAGAAAAAATTAGTCTTATCTCTCCTTAATCCCAGAAAAAAATAAAAAGGCAAACATAGTTCTCTTTGCAAATCAACCTTTCAAATATGAATAGTAGTATAAAAATTTTCTAAATAAAATACATAATCATAATATTGGATCTATTTGATTTTAATCTCTAGCATTAAAATTTTTCACATAATAACATAATAATAATTTTATGCTTACAATTACAATTGATATTAAAATCATATTTTAAAATTAAATATCCTAGATCGTAAGAGCATATCATATCTATTTTATATTTAAATCTGTTTGTTGGCACTTTTAAAAGATACATCGGTTAATAATCTTCTAAATAATGGGGCAGATTGTGTCATCAGAAATGGCATCATCTTACATGTTCGCTAAGGAAAACAAATATAGCATGCAGATAAATTCCATCTGAGAGAAACAAAGTTCCACTAAAGGAACATAAAAAAAATGCCCAAGTGAAAAGAAAACACCAAGACATATGTAGCCAATTTCATTTTGACAATCTATTCAGTAATCTGATCATAGATTAACATATAATATACATTTATATTCTATATATTGAAGCCATATGCATAAGATCAAGAATGATTCTCAGAGTAAATGTCAATGAGTTTGTTCCACTGAGTTCTCAACGGTATAAGTCTAGTACATTACCCAGGATAAATAAGAAAACAGATGCTAAATGAAAGTTTCATCTCTGCATGACAAGATCCATTGGCCTCTTGCACAACTCATCAGCCATGGACCAGAAAATTCAAATTTATGGATCGGCAATGAATCTCGAGTCTCAATGGTACTGGGTACGATTCAGATACCTAGCATGGGTTTAGATAGCACCTTCAAAGCGGAAGGTACACAAGTGTCAACTCACATATATTCTTCATGTGCAACTCAGCCAGCCAAATTATACCATGATTAAAGCAGGAAAGTCAATTAGCTGCAAGGCCCCAGACTCGGGTTGCAAGACCTCGAACCCAAATTGTGATTGTACGGATACAGCAGGAATCATAACAGAACCAAACATCACTCGGATAAATTTACAGGAGGATCTAAGCTGCCAACAAGGATCGCCAGATCAATATCCTTGTCCTCAAATTTTTTGATGAATGGATGAGACTGAAAGTTCAGCAAGAACACATTAATATTTCAGTAATTAGAGTACTATAGAAAAGAAAACACAAAACCACTAACCAGAAGCTCCAATGATGACAACCGCTGTTTAGGATCCTTCTGTATGCTGCAAACGATCAGGGAACTTCATGATTAAATTGTTTTTGTTCAATTCAAAGGGAAAATTTTAGATGTTAGAACAAATTATGAATTTTGAAATTACAATAGGAAGAGAATTAAGCAAAGTAGACAACTTGAGCATACAATTCAACATAAATATCTGGCAAGTATGTAAAACATATTGTCACCGAAAGCCAGAAGTTAAAAAGAAAGCGAAAAAAACCAAAGGAGTTCTTTTCATAAAGTAAAGATCTTGAACCAGGATGCCTTTGCCTACACAGTAATTGGCCACGGCATTTTGGTCTATTCAATTCAAAGTGGGTTATATTGGGAACTGCACAATCTAAACTATGGAACATTCAGATGTTTTGGTAAATGGTAATTAAGGTAATAACTCCAAAGAGCTTTCAATTTATGGGGAAAAAAATTGACATACGTAATAATTGCATAAAATAATTAGTTGAACTTTTAGTTATACCTAGCTCTATCACTTAAATTGCAGTTTTCATGTCTAAAACTCAAATTAACCACCACATGAGAAATAGATCGGTTCAGGCTTTGATCACGATTATTATAAAAAAGAATGAGCCTCACCAGCCTTGTACAGAATGTCAACAGGATAATTCGGGCTGGACCAAGCCTGGATCACTATTTTTCTAAATTAGATCGGTTGTCTGTAAACTGGTCTGAATAGGTCCATCATTGTCCGTAGTTTCACTTAGTCAATGTGTCTCCAATATCTAACAATTATCAAATATAAAAGTTATGTAGTCTCTCCAATTTTTCAATTTATCTACATGCAATTATTTCCAAAGCCAACCTCAGATTAATAGTGTTTGCCCACAAGCAATGCCCTAAACAACTGAAAATCAGTTAAGAGCAGAAGATATTCTGATCTGAAACTCCACAAAATCATACTCTTGTAATACATCTTAACATAAGACAAATTCAGAACAACACAAGTAATTACATACCATGGCAATGTCTGAAAGGGATCCAACAGACTCTAAATCTTGATGTACATAAAATGGAACTGTTCAAAGAGATTCATGGACTTAAATCTAGTGATATTTATGTGACTAAATGGAACAACACAATGAGTTCTTAGCTATCTACAAAGAGGACTTCCTTTCTGTACCACCAAAATGAGAAAACCGTGGAAATTCTCTTTACTGTAAAATACCCATGTTCTCAAAGAGAGTTGTAAACTTTAAGCTCCAGCAAGCAAAGGCTCGAATGACTTAAAGCCTATAGTCTAGCTATTTGATTGTCTCTACCCTCATCTGTGAAAGACATCAGACTATGGACCATGGTAAAAAAGATGATATTAAAAGGAATATCAACGCTTTTGAGGTGCAGTTACACACCCTAGAGATCAATACAGTTCCAAACAAGAAAAATGATAAAATTGAATGAACAAGTTGACTCAGGTTTGATTCGGACATGTAACAAATAATACTATGGTTCCAAACTCTAGGAGAGTCTACAAGGGGTGGAAAAATGCTAAAAGCTCCCGCCAATGCAGGGTTTAAGGGTTTGGCATAACTCAGTCTTGTTCCTACAGAAAAGAAACTGTTTTCAGAACACAAATCTTGGCAACTGGGATCACAAGGAAGCAACTTTACCCAGAAACCAAGGCCTACCCTCTATACTATGAGAGTTCATATATAAATTCTGAATGACTTATTACACATTATATATCAGACATGACTCCAAGTCACGAAAATGGTGATACCATGGATTATTCCTTTACTTGAAAAGTAATATCTGATCTTCACAAGGTAGTGTTGATTTGTGGAGATTATTTCCTCTTTTGTGAGGAAATTACTTTCCCAATTTCGAAGAAGATATTTTCTTGATTCCAAGGAGATTATCTTCCTGATTCTGTAAATATTAGTTTCCTATTTTTTCAAGAGATTAGTTTCCTGATTTTGTATGATTTAGTTTCTTTATTCGTCAAATTTGTAACCCTATAAATTTTCTGATACTCTCTTAATCAAATGAATCAATAGAGTTTCCTTTCTATATGGTATCAGAGCCTATTTGATACAAGGTCAGAAAGATCTTTTTCTTTGGTCGAAACTATTTGGTATCAGAGCCTACTTGGTCTAAAAGGAAAAGGAAAGTTGAGGCACTTAATTGGACCAATACCAAGCAAAGATGACGTGTATTTTGCTGCTTGGCATGAAGAAGATTTGATGAACATGACATGGCTTTGGAACTCAATACAACCAGAGATCAGCAAAACATGCATGTTTCTATCTACATCAAAGGAGATTTGGGAGACAGTGAAGCGAGCATATTCTAAAGTGAAAGATGTTGTGCAGAACTAGAAGATTAAAATCAAGATTCATTCCACAAAGCAAAGTACTTCATCTGTAATTGAGTACTATAATATTATGAAAGGATTGTGGCTTGAACTTGATTATTATCAAAATGTTAAGATGAAGTGTAGTGAAGAGGATGCTATGTTAATAATGATTGTTGAAAGAGAAAGGAACTTTCAATGTTTAGCTAGACTGAACGCGGAATATGCTCAAGGATTTATTCAAGTACTTGGAAATGACCTACCATCTCTAGATGAAGTCTTCTCAATCATCAGGACCGAGGAAGGAAGGAGGAACATAACGTTAGACGGTCCAGCAAGTGAAAGTTCCGCAATTGCTACAATTAAGAGCCATCTGAACACTCATGGTGGTACAACCTCTAAGATTAATCTTGAAAAAGGTGAGCCATCTAAAATGCCAAGCAACAAAGATGGTCTTTGGTATACTTATTGCAAAAAACCAAGGCATACCAAGGAGACACTTTGGACGTTACACGAAAAACCACAATTCTATGGAAAGAATGGTGGGAATTGAATACAACAACCAGATGGACAATGAGGAGGTCAAGCAAACTACACTCAATATGAGGATACCTTAATCCATGGAAGCTCGGTGTCTGTTAACTCTGAGATTGAGGGACTAAATAAAGAGGAGACTGAAATGATTCAAAGTTTCCTCACTTCACTAAACAAACCCGGTGCCTCTTGTTCTCTGGCTCAATCAGTAAGTATCCTATTTCTTATGCTTTAAATGACACTAAAGACTATTGGAATATATCTTAGGTAATTGATTCAGGAGCCACTGACCATATGACCAAGTCATCTTACCACTTTCTATCCCTTAGCCCATGTCCTGGAAATCAAAAAATTAAAGTTGCTAATGGTAGTTTAGCCACTGTGGCAGGCCAAAGCACAATTACACTAACACCCTCCATTTCCTTAAAGTTTGTAATGCATGTGCCTTATCTTTTAGTAAGCAGTTTGTCAATTCATCAAATTACTAGAGATTTAAAATACAACATAACTTTCTTTCCATCCCATTGTATTTTTCAGGATCAAGTTATGGGGAGGACGATTGGTCATGCTACAGAAAAGGAAGGGCTTGTTAGGAACCCTTCAATTTCTGAGTTTCTAAGTCCTAAACTGATGTAATGTTCTATTGAGTTTTCTAGTTCCAGTAAGAGTCGGTTAGGGGTCTTATTTGAGATTTATTATTTTGATTAGAAGTCCAAGTCTTAATGGATTCAGGAGTGGAACTGTATAAAATATGGATGTATCTGTTTCTTTTCTATATCAAGAAAATAACATTTCAGCCTTTGGCAAACCCTAGGAGGTCGATCCCTTTCTTCCTCTTCTATGATAAAACCCTAGGAATCTTATCATCTGATATCAGAGCAGGGATCCTCGACATTCCCGTTGTAACTCCCCACATCTCATCTCCCGTCGTAGCCGCCCTCAACTAGTGCCCACTGCTCTTCCCTGTTCCTCTCCTTCAGCACCAACTCCGCTGCCATCTCTCTCCTCAATCGCGCCTTCGTCGAAGACGACGCTGTCAGCATCTCCTTCCAGCCGCTGATCTACAATCCCCATGCTGATCGTCGATCTCCACCGGCTCGACGTTCCGCCGTAACCCCCGAACACGCCACTGCCGAGCGATAGGTGCGACTTCCCAACACTCTCGCACAGAAGGCTAGGGTTCTCGCAGGGACCCTCGACGCTCCCGCAACCTTCTTCTTCCCCGATAGCCAGCGGACCACCCTCGTCGCCCCCAGGCCAGGATCGCCAGCGCCCGTCACAGCCTTGTGGTCACCAGCGTCCCGTCTCGCCACAGCCGCGCGATTGCCTCCCAGCGACCGCGGCGAGCCCTTGGCGACGCCGCTCCCAGTCGTGCCACCATCGCAGCCTCCTAGCCTCTTGGCGTCCAAGGCTTCATCGGCATCCTTGCAGCCACCCTTCACACCCACAACGCTACTACCGACCAACGTCACAACAGCTGCACTGAATAGTGCTGATGCCCTTAACCCGACACCAGAAACAAGAGTTGAGAATTGCAAATCTGCATTCCTATACAATAGCTATCAACAATTCAATGAAAGCCCAACTAGAAGCCTTGGAAGCCAGAATTTAGAATCAATTGCAAGAAACTCTTAACGATTTCAAAAGGACACTATTGAAAAACTTCAGCAAGTTTCAACAAGATAAAAGCTCAAGTCCGGCATTGAATCCATCTGGAGACACAGGAAAAAGGCACCAAGTACATGACACAAGCTACCCAAGCATGAAGTTGGAATTTCCAAGATGGGAAGATGAGGATCCAACCAGTTGGATTTCTATGGCAGAAAATTTTTTCTGTTTTTACAGAACTCCAGAAGAATCTAAGGTGGAAATAACTTCGATCCAACTAGATGGAGATACAATCCAATGGTATGATTGGTACGAAACCTATCACGGGGTCCCCTCGTGGGAGCAATTCAAGAGAGGACTTCTTGTTTGCTTTGGACCATCTGAATACGAGAATGTTGATGGGCAATTCGCCAAAATTCGTCAAACTTCTATAATGTTAGAATATCATAGCAGATTTAAACGACTGTCAAATCAAGCCAGAGACTAATCCAAACGACATCTGGTGGGTACATTTATCGAAGGACTTAATCCAGATATCCAGTGTGAAATCAAGACTCGCTAACCTCACACTATAACAGTTGCGGTCTCATTTGCATGTTTGCTTGAGGAAAAATTCAGCATGAAGAATCGTCGAAATAGAAGTGACAACATATAGTTGATCAACAAGCCTCCCACCCCATCTATTCCCAATCGAAACCCTAACACTCGAAGACTAACCCGAGAAGAATTCAAGGAAAGATCAGCGAAGGGTTTGTGCTGGCATTGTGATGAAAAGTGGAGAAAGGAGCACCGATGCAAACAAGTGAAGCTTCTGATGATTGAACCGATCGAGGAGGAACCAGAAGCTGATAATGTGGACTCCGACCATAAAGTTATGGATATTGATGATGATGTTATACCTATCGCATACAGTGCATGCATTGACCGAATACTCTAACCTGCAAACTATGAAAGTTAGAGGAACTTTGAAACATCATCCTGTTACTATTTTGATTAATACTGATAGCACTAACAATTTTATAGACAGTAAGCTTGCTGCTTGATTGGCCTACCACATTGAAGGTTGTAACAAATTTAAAAGTAAAGGTCGCTGATGGACGGAATCTAACTTGTAATAGCAAATGTTCGAAGATAAAACTGATTATGCAGGGCCAAGAATTACTTGTGGATTTTTTTTTGCTATCCTTGGAAAATTTCAAAGTGGTGTTTGGAATTGAATGGCTATCAACCCTAGGTGGTGTTTCCTAGAATTTTTCTAAACTAATCATGAAGTTTTTTATTAACGGAAAGCAAGTGATCCTAAAGGGAAGACGTAGAAGTAAGGTCACAACTGTCACTATCCATTGGATGGAGAGGGTTCTTCGGAAGGCTGCAATGACTACTACACCAGAAGGTTGGCCCATTGCTTACACTATCACGAAGTGGAGACCCTACTTAATTGATCAACGGGTTATGATGCGCCGCAGATATCCTGTGACTGAAGTATTGGTGTAATGGGCCAACTTCCTAATTGAAGATGCTACTTAGGAGTCCTACAATGCCCTGAAAGAGAAGTTCACAGAGCTCGATGCTGCACAACCTTGAGGATAAGGCTACTTTGAACGGGTGAGGAATGTTAGGAACCCTTAAATTTTTTTATTTTTTGAGTCCTAAACTGATGTAATAATCTCTTGATTTTTCTAGTTCTAGTAGGAGTCGGCTATGGGTCTTATTTGAGATTTATTATTTTGATTAAGAGTCCAAGTCTTAATAGACTCAAGAGTGGAACTCTATAAATAGGAATGCATCTACTACTTTTCTTCATCAAGAAAATAACATTTCAGCCTTTGGTAAACCCTAAGAGGTCGATCCCCTCGAAGTGATCTTATTCCTTTCTTCCTCTTCTTCTTCTATTATAAAACCCTAGGGGTCTTATCAGGGCTCTACTATCTTAAATCGTGCAATAGTAATAACAACAACTATTTTCCATCATCCTATCTTTCAAAAAAAATTCATTTAATAAGTTCAATTTGGCTTCAACATATGCGTCTTGGACATCTATCTTTTTTCTTATTGATAAACATTTTTCTTTCGTTATTTCAAAGCTTGAATCTTGATGAATTTTATTGCAATGTTTGTCAATTGGCTAAACATAACAAGAAATGATCCCATCCATTTTCATTTATTTATACTGATGTTTGGGTCCCTTACGGATTCCAAATATTACTGGAGCTCATTGGTTTGTTTCTTGTATTGATGATTATTCTTGAGTGACATGCCTTTATCTCTTAAAAAATAAATCTAATATTGGTTCCATCTTCATTACATTTCATAAAATGTTTTATGAACGAGCGAATATTTTAACCATGCTTTGTCCTCTTATCTAAGAAAACAATCCATCAATCATCATGTATAGATACTTCACAATAAAATGGTGTTGCTGAAAGAAAGAATCATCATCTTCTTGAGGTAACACATGCATTATTGTTTCAAAAAAGGATGCCTAAGATGTATTCGGGAGAAGCGGTTTTAACTGCTACTCTGTGATTTCAAAAAGTGCTTGGGCGCTCGCTTAGGCGCTCAGGCGAGGCAAGGCGAGGCAAGGCGAGGCCCGAGCACCTCGTTTACTATCCAAGCGACGCGCTTCAAAGAGGCGCCACCTGGGCGCTCGCCCAAGCCCAGACGTCAGGTGCTTCAGGAGAGCGCCCGGGTTAAATCAGACGATCGAACCAGCATGTTAGGTTTGGTTCAGTCACATTTGGGTTAGTTGGTTCAATCAAACCAACTAAAACACCGATATCAACCTCTCTCTGCTGTCCCTCGTGACTTCCCCAACCCTAACCCGACTCCTGCCGCCGACATTTTCTTTCTGTTGCCGCTGCCTCTCTCCGCTACCGCTACTGCTGTCGCTACTCTCCGCTGTTGCTGCTCTCCGCTTTGCCTCTCTCCGTTGTCGCTGTCGCTACCACTGTCACCACTTGCTGTTGCCACTGTTGTTGCTCACCGATGCCGCTGCTCTCAATCAGCAGACACCACTGTTGACCTTTCTGATCTTGATCTTCCTACATCAGACACTACTGATCATTCCATAGTTCCAACAACTATATCAAAATCTAATACCATGAATGAGAATGAGATAAATGATGTTATCAATGCATTAGCACTGCAGGTTTATTCAAGAAGAGGGTCTAATCCTAAACCCAAGCGTGACCAAGGATTCAAGCCTATAACAGGTACTAAATCTAGTTCTAGTCCTGCTTCTCTATCTTTATCCACTGCAGAGCCCATAGAACCCAAACAAAATAAACAGTCATCGGAGTTTAAAGACCTAAATCTACCTATTGCCATAAGGAAGGGAATAAGAAAATGCACCCAACATCCTATCTCCAATTATATCTTATTTGATAAATTGTCTCCAGCACATAGAGTTTCCTTACACATCTATGCCCACTTGAAATTCCAGAAGCGACTCAAGAGGCATTTAGAGATGAAAATTAGAGAAAAGCTATGATGGAAGATGACTGCATTGAAAAAAATAAAACATGGGAAATCATTGAACTTCCTAAAGGAAAGAAACCGGTTGGATATAAGTGGATATTCACTGTAAGATATAAAGTTGATGGTACTTTGGAAAGGTATGAGGCTAGTCTTGTTACCAAAGGCTATACCCAAACATACCGGATAGATAATTAAAAAACCTTTGCTCCAGTTGCAAAAATGAATGTCATATGTATATTACTATCTTTAGCAGCTAATCTTGATTGGCCTATGCAGCATTTTGATGTTAAAAATGCTTTCTTACATGGTGATCTCGAGGAACAAGTCTATATGGATACACCTCCAGGATTTTATGAAGGATTTATAAATAATAGTGTCTGCAATAGGAGATTTCAATGACTTATTGGGAAGCACATCTATTTATCTCATATAAGACCTGATATTACCTATGTAGTTTGTATAATAAGTCAATTCATGCATTCTCCTAAAGAGGTTCATTTGGAGGTTGTTCATAAAATTCTTGTAGTCCACTCCAGGAAAAGGCATCTTATTTAAAAGAAATGGGAAGTCGAGTGTAGAAGCCTTCATCAATGCAGCTTGGGCTGGAGCAGTAGTTGATCAAAGTTCAACATCTGGCTATCTTACCATCTTAGGAGGAAACTTGGTGACATGGAGATGCAAGAAGCAGCCAGTAGTTGCTCAATCTAGTGCAGAGGCAGAATTCAGATCCATGGCACATGGTATTTGTGAGTTATTGAGTTCAAAATAATCCTTGATGGTTTCGAAGTAAGATGGGAAGGAAATATGAAATTATATTGTGATAATAAGTCAACTATCAGCATTGCATATAATCCAATTCAACATGAATGAACAAAACATATTGAAGTGGATCAACATTTTATTAAAGAAAAGTTAGATAACAGATTGATCTATATTTCCTATGTATCCACAAATAGACAACTTGCTGATATCCTGACTAAAGGCCTTCTAAGTTGTTCATTTCAAGATATTACTAGCAACCTGAGAATGAAAATTATTGACTCGCCAGCTTGAGGGGGAGTGTTCATTTGTGAAGATTTTGATTTGTGGAGAATATTTCCTCTTTTGTGAGGAAATTACTTTCCCAATTTTGAAGAAGATATTTCTTGATTCCAAGGAGATTATCTTATTCTGTAAATATTAGTTTCCAATTTTTTCAGGAGATTAGTTTCCTGATTTTGCAAGATTAAGTTTCTTTATTTGTCAAATTTGTAACCCTACAAATTCTTTAATACTCTCTTAATCAAATGAATCCATAGAGTATTCCTTTCTACATATAGGCTAAAAAGAATGATAAGTATGCTGAAGAAATCAGCCTATAATTCAAGATGATGATCGCTATTCAACAATTTGCTGAAGTTCATGGTCCAACAGTCGGGAGAAACAGTATGGACCAAAATAATACTATTATCATGAGCGACATCAGTTGGAGCTGAAACGATCAAAGATCATGGAGAGATGGTAAATGGACAACCAGATGAGCAACTGAAACCAACAGTAGATCATTATATGAGCAATATGCTTGATCACCACCCTTAGCTTGTAATGTTGTTTAAAGAAAGGTAACATTTCCTTGGATCTCTTGAAGCCTATAAAAAAAAAAATATCACAGGAACATCGATCGTTGTCAATGCCAAAAGAAAGCAAATTGATCAAAGATCAGATTGATTTTTGTCTATTTATCACCTCATAATATGCATAAGAACAGAATTCAAAAGATAAGGTATATTAGAAATTTAGTTAATTTTTCAGTAGGCAGACAGCAGATAAATTAACCTGCCTGGTGCATGTAAAATGAACTTGTTTGAGACTCACTACTTAAAACCATTACCTATGTGGTTTCAGAGTGCTTTAATCATGAACAACGATATAACAGGGTTATTTTCATTTTCATCTTATTATGCAGAATAACTGACAACAATAAGACATTCAGAAACAAATAAGAAAGAATATTCAAATAAGAGCTATCAGCATTTGTAAAAGGAAAGTCAATGGTTAAAGTTAAACAAACAGAGACGAACAAAGCCAACGAAAATAAGAAAGTGAAGCACAAAGGCATTAAGTTTCATATGACAACAACATATCTAGGAAGAGAAAATGACTTTTTCATAAGAAGAATAAATGTATCCTGTGCTACCTTACACATAAAAAGAGAGAGCACACACACCTATTTGACTAAGATATATTACAGAAAATACCAAAAAATTCCACAAGAGTGTTTAGGGCACACCTAGCTGATATGAATGAACAGAACTCTGGGGAGAATTGATCTGGTGGAGCAAAAGGTGGTGGTTGATCCACAATAGCCTCTAGAAGTTCATAAAAGCTCAAACTTTCTTCCTGTTCTGTTGATGTATAAGGAAAATGGCCAATTGCACACTCGAGTATTACCAAGCCCAAACTCCAAATATCACTTTTATAGTCATATGAACTTCCACTGATTCGTTCAGGCTAGGAATGCAAACAAATTATCAATTTACTTGGTGCCTCAAGGTTCAGAATGTATCAAACACATCTAGAAAGATTCTAGAAAAGTAAAATAGCCAAATGCATGGTGATCACATATATAAGGATAGAAGTTCAACATACCGCCATATAATTATAGGTGCCAACAAACGTATCTCGCTGGCCCATGGAGCTGGCAAGCACCGCACTTACTCCAAAATCAGTTATCTTTACTTCGCCTTTGTGATTTACCAACAAGTTTGATGGCTTTATATCTCTATGAATTACATGCCTTTCATGGTGTAGATATACTAAACCCTTCAGAACCTAAACATGCATAAAAACAATGTCATTGATGAATGTCCAACAAGGCCTTACCTACATTTGATAATCCAAATTGATGATCTAGTAGTTATTCATGCCTGCATGCAGACAACTGCTAGATATGGCTCAAGAATTGTTTTGACTTGCTTTATAATATCTGCAAGTGATCCACGATCCATGTACTCAAGCACCAGAGAAATAACACCATTGTGGTAGAAAGAATGGTAACAAACAACAACGTGTGAGCACTGTGAGGCTTTATTTATTTTAAGTTCTTGCACAATTTGTTTACGAACTGTCTCCTGAATACACATCTGAATTCCCTGTAAAAAAAACAATTGTTGTCCTTCTCTCAGCTTCTACAGATGTCAACTCAACAAGGAAAAAATATACAAAGCCTTAGTTAGATACTGAATTTCTGAGCAAGAAGAATTGAGGCAAATAGCAGATAGCAAATTCCATGATCCTAATAGTGGTAAACGGATATCTCTAACTAAAAGTAAAAGATTATCTGTATAAGAGAGATGTAACATATAAGGCTGTTGCTAAAGTATTTGGCTATGAATTTTGACAGAAAGGATAGAACAAAAACAGCAAGTTGCAATGGAACATAAACTAAGCAGATGCAAATGGTGTCTGTGTTAAATTAACATAAAATTGTATGTTATTGCTCCTCAGTACATAAAAATAAGTTCCAGAATACATAATATCAAAGTCATCAAGATTTTTGGACAAAATAAAAGATGATTGTAACTTGTAAGGGGAAAAGACAATAGAAAGAAGAGCAACTGAACCAAATCTTAACATCCCCTTTATCACCACTAATCTTTGCCACTTTATGTTGTCAAGTGAAACAAAATTCAAAAACATAAAATAACAAGTCACAATGCCTCAAGGCCCTCAACTATTTGGGAATGTCTCATAGAAAATTTTCATCATTGAGCTTTGTTTAAGGCAATATCACTAGTAAGTTTTTTTTTTTTTTTAAGTGAAATCTCCTTTTACTATTTCAAATCATACCATTAATCTAAATAGCCTTCATCTTGTTTGATTGAATCCTCTATAATTCTCCATTGATTATGTTCATATCGTATTAAATATTCTTCCTTACTTTATCCTTTGTGAAAACCACATTTATTGTTAAATGTAAAAAAATTTATTCCGATTTTAATAACCCCAAATATTGACCTAAGTATCCTCATCTTAGCAAAGCTGACTTTATGTACATGTTCTTTTTTCTATTTGCCCAGCATTCCAGACCATAGAGCATGCTAGCCTTACACAGTTCTACAAAAACATCTTTCGATCTTGTAGGCAACAATGATCACACATTTCTCATGATGCCCCTCTTCAGTTTATGAATGATGTCTTTCTATCCTACTGAATAAAAGTAACTATTCTTCACTTGTCATCTTAACTATTCTTCTCCTAGCATGAAGTCACAATTCAGATCTTAGTTCTACTTACTCTAAAAGTCCTTAGTTTCAAAAATGTCTCCATAACTCAAGCTTATAATTTATCCCTACTGAACTCCCAACAATCAGTATAACTGACTAGTAAATTCATTGGTCGTCAAAATGAAAAGAAATGGACCCTTAGCATGAATCTACAGTTGTAGGAAACCCATTAGAGGCTCCGACAATTCTTGCACAAGTGACACCTCAATCACACTCGTATCACATATCAATATAACTTTCAAAAAGAATATGTAGAAAATAGAAATTTCATCTAAGCCTTCTTAAATAAACATATCAAACATAACCTTGCTTCACTTATATCAACAAAAGAATTCTCATTTAATTGGTTGATTGGGTCGTTTGAGCAATTGGGATGATCAATTTGACATAGAACAAGAATCTCCATTTCCACCCTTTATAGGCTATTTTCCATTTTTAATAGAATTTTAGAGAGTTAAGTTGTGCCTACATGAGCTTAAACTGCAACTATAACAATTCTGGTTTTCCAAATACCAAATTGCCTTTTTAAGCATTACCAATTCATCAT
This sequence comes from Musa acuminata AAA Group, assembly GCF_036884655.1. Lineage (NCBI taxonomy): Eukaryota > Viridiplantae > Streptophyta > Magnoliopsida > Zingiberales > Musaceae > Musa > Musa acuminata. Next base: position 126,864 of record NC_088335.1, on the reverse strand, counting down.
GTCTCATAAATTAGTTTTATTTAGAAACTATCTAGAATCTTAGAAGAACTGATATTGAGTTAAAATTTTGCATATCTTTCATAAAGCCAGATTGATTTAAGTTTTTCTTTATGACTAATGTTATTGATGGGAAAAAGTTGGACGATGATGATGCAGATCTATTAAAAATAAACTACCACTACCAACTACGTACCTTTAGGGCATAAAATGTTCCATGCCACTTGTGCCGCACAAGTTGAACAATACCTCCACTTCCCTTTCCAATAACTTTAATGACCTCAAGGTCTTCCCTCGAGAACTCCAGGTCTTCAGAATCTGGTGGCTGCACATTGTCATGTACAACTTACTCAAAACAAAAATAAAAAATTCATACAAGTACAGAAAGTGGATGAGTATGAAACAGATAACTATTGTTGTAATATAACATTAACAAAACTCTACAGTAAAATAAACAGATAATATTTGACTGTTTATAGAGAACCACAGTATGCTTCTTTGCTGCTTTCCTATATATGGTGCCTGTAGACACCAACTATTTTTGGTTCAAAGTTAGCAACAGTTCAAAAGTAGCATATACAATAACCACATAAGACTATTATAATCTTAACTTCTATCTTGTGCTTATTCTTTGATAAATTCCCGAAGTGATTTATGCAGCCAAATTACATATTACCCTGTACTTGGACCCTGCTAGTATCGTGGTTTTTATACTTAAAAAATTTATATTGGGATCTCTATAGTTCTAACAAATGATATGGCCCATCGGCATTATTGGATACGGCTGAAATAAATTCAGACCCGCCCACTTCTCCAAAATTTATATTGGGATCTCTATAGTTCTTACACTTCAGGGTTCTAAAAGTGAAATAAATAACCTCATTTGCACTAATATCGTCTGTTGCATTGATAGAAAACATAACACGTGATATCACATGCTAGATCAATACGAAAGTGATGGACAAAAAAGATAATTTCAACATCCCTTCCGTTTCCAGCACGTTAGATGTTGAAATTATATTTTTGTCGATAAAATCACGAAAAGGATATTGAAATTATTTTTTTGTCCATCACTTTCGCACTGATTTAGCATGTGGTGTCATGTGTTGTATTTTCCATCAATGCAGCTGACGGCGTTAGGACAAATGGGATTATTCATTTTATTTTCAAAACTATAAGGATCCCAATATAATTTTTTTAAGTACAAGGACCGCTATGCTAATAAGGTCCGAGTACAACGGTCGTCTATAATTAGCCTGATTTATGCCCTATCTGATCTTATTAATAGTCCAAGAAATTTCTAAAGACAGCATTCTTCCTGTTTCCTAGTTTTAAAAAAAATATTAAGTAATAACTAAAACCACACTTTTTTTTCTCTTGGAATCTTTTATGAATTCATACAGAAACCATATTTCTTCTCCAGAAGAGATGCATCCAGATGTATCTTGCACAAGCTCAACTTGTATAAGCAACGAAAACAACCTAGAATTCAAGCTTACCCGACTAGATTGAGTTTCTTCGGAGATCAACCGGAGCCCTCTCTGATTCAGCCGCAGATCGCCATCTGTGAAGGTGCCACTCGCGGTCCTGCAATTCCCCAAAACCCCCACTTCTCTCACATTCAACCAACAAACACAATATAGAAATGGCGGAACCTCACAATTAAAACAATCAGCAAATCCCCACAAAAAAAAAAGAAGAAGAAGAAGAAGAAGAAGAATCCTAGCAGTCGAATCACGAATCACCACCGAGAAACCACTCAAAAATAGTGAGAAACACCACGTCATAATCTCCAACAATTGAAACAATAGAAATAGCAGAACAAAGATCTTACAGGAACTTGTCGACCGGGGCTTCCTGCACCGTAACGTCGAGCTTGAGCTGCCTCAATTGCTTCTTGCCCTTCATGATCTAGGGTTCTCGACTCCGAAGCTACTAGGGTTTCTTGGGGTCTGATCTCTCAAGCCACCACAAAACGGGAGGAGGGAGGCGGGCGGAGCGAATGGATGAGAAAAGTGATCGAAGAGGCAACCTATAAAAATCGCTGCGAAGAAAAGGCGAAAAGTAGCAGCGGAAGCAGCAGCGACTTCCCTATTTTGTTTCGTCGATTTAATATTTGTTTGGGGATTGCTAAAGGCGACCGCGGCTGACTGACCAGATAATTATTAAAATGCATTCAAAACCACGGAAACCGCCAACCAAACGGTAAAATAATTACTAATAACAATAATTAGCAATCCTTTTCGCGAGAGTTCTACTGCACGTTGCGAGTGGTGCCACGACCGCGGAAGAAGAGAGAGAGAAACGATCCAAGGAGACTTTTCCTGGAGTGAGATTGGATCATATGTGGCCCCGCAAAGGGTCAGTCGTCCTCGGCCATTCATAAGACGGTGACGGGAAACGGGTAAAAACAGCGACAAATGATATGCCGATGGGCCGTCAGGAATTCCGGAGTTGATCCTGGGTTTCGCTGGAAGACGTCGGCGGCAAGTTTAGCACCGCCGTTGGAAGAAGAGGAGGGTGCCGGAGGGCTAGGAGCTGTTGTAAGGCAACAGGAAAGCGGTGAGGGAGGCACTGTTGATCTTGGCAGGAAGAAGATTCGGTGATGCACAGATCTGGAACTCACAGATCTGAAGAAAGCTTTTCTTGTCACGATGGCAGTGAGGGGAGTGGCAGTGATGAGTCGCTGGGGAGAACTTGCAGATCGGTGATGGTAGCGATGATGCACAGATCTGGAAGGAAGAATATTGCAGATCTGTGCTGACGTTCTGCGACAGGGAGAGGAGAGCGATCGTGCGACTTGTCGTCCGAGCGAATAGGGAGAGGAGCCACCGGGTAGATCAGCGAGGAAAAGGAATCGCTCTTGCCGGGCAGCAACAAAGAGGAAGGGCAATCGCCGGGGCAGATCAACGAAGAAGAGGAAAAGGAATCGCTTACCACGCCGAAACCCCTGCTTGCAATTGGAGAAAGCGTTGGTGGGTCCCTATTGTAGTGTGGTGTGACGTCGAAAGCCGCGACGTGTAGTGTTACAAAGCGCATATGTGGGATGAGCAGGAGGCCGCTCCTCCGGCCGGACTGAATCACCACCGAAGGCTATCAGGGTTGACGTCTCCTCACAACAACCGCAACAGATCAACCGCATGCGGGACCCACAATTCACCCACTCGAACGCGAGAGGGGGTTACCGTGGTGGATACCGTACGTTGACTTCAGTGGACTGGGCCGGGGCCGGTAAATGCACGTGTGAGGGTGGGATGAGTCAGCAAGGGCAGGTGGCCATCTAGGAAATGGGTATTTTGTTGAAAACTTCGACACTGCCCTTCTTATGAGTAATAGATTAGTCCTAATAGTTATGTGTATTACTAAGTTGTGTTATTTTCGTCAATTGGAACCTAAGTCAATCTTTCATTGGTTCTTTTATTGTTCCTTCGCGTGTTTCACAGTAGAGCAGAAACTTGGTATGCATTTTATATATTTTTCTACTTAACATGAGGGCGAATAGATTAACGAGGGCATCTAGACGGGGAAGATTCTGATTTGCTTTTTGAAACTATCATTATCACTGCTCTATAATGGTCGTGGAGGATTAGAAATGAACTTATTCGTAAGTATAAATTTACTCCCATGAATGATATATTTTATGAATAGTTGTATTGGTCTTGACTTATGGCATGATCAATCCCTTAGATGATACTGAGCATGGGCAAATCCAAAGGCCAGTGTCTTGGAATAGGGCTCAATTGGGATAAATAAAACATAATTATGATAGTCTTGTTAAGGATAATGATAATATAAGTGTAAGATTGATTTTAAGAAATAATACTAATGCAGGTTTGTTGAAAAGAGGGGTATCCTTTGCTGTGAGATGATAGTTGTCAAAGATAATTTATAGATCGGATATATAATTTGTAGATCACTGTTTAGGACAGTGATTCTTATGGAGTTTATGGAGTTGGATTCGGAGATATTAGTGCATATTCTATGCAAGATTATTCTTACTTCTTGGGCAATACGAAACTTAGTTGGAGTATATATATATATATATATATATATATTAGGGAGCGAGACTGTTAATCGGTTAATTACATATGTTGATCATTTTATTTTAGAGGGGAGTGGTTCTCTCGATTGGTTATTTTTTATATTCTTATATACATAGCTCTTCTCGTAATTTTATAGTTTAACTAATCTTATTTTTTCAAAAAAAAAAAATAAATATATATTTTAAATTATTATATAACATATCAAATGATTTTTAGTATATTTTGATTTTATTTGACTCATTTATATTATTTTTATGTAGATTTTATAATATTTTATTTGGTAATCAAAATATTATAATAGGTCAAGAATATTGTAACAAATTATTTGAGTGATAATTAAAATATTTTTTAAATTAAAGATACTGTTTGAAAAAATAAAATAAAAATATTAAAAAATACTCAAAATATATATATTTTTATAAAAAAATCATCAATATTTTTCTAGAAAAATCGCCTTACCAGACCGCACATGCGAAATCACGATGTATCATTTCTGCAATCAACAACCGTCTAACCCATAGCAAGCAGCACATATGACACATTGTTTATGTGTAGGACCGCACATGTGAAACCACCATGGACCATTTCTGCAATCATCAACCGTCGATCTGGTAATTCACAGATCAGCACCGTCTGATTTTATGGATTATTCGGTAAATCTAATTAAAGCCGTGGGCGAAAGGTACGCTTCGCGTGAAGAAATTGCGGCATTATTAAAGCCGGACTTGAAGGGCAGGTCTTCAATCGGGTTGAATGGGTGGTGGGGCTGGCACTTGAGATCCGCACTTCCACCCCCTTATTTATCTCCCTTGCCACCCCCAAACCAAATCTAAAGCGCGGGCGAGGCAAGGAGCGAACGCAAGCGGAAGAATAAGGAGAGTGAGTGAGCGAGAGAGACGAGATGTCGTGGCAAACGTACGTCGATGAACACCTGATGTGCGAGATTGAGGGCCACCACCTCACAGCGGCAGCGATCGTCGGCCAGGACGGCAGCGTCTGGGCGCAGAGCGCGTCCTTCCCTCAGGTTTATATCCATCCCGATCGGATTATAGAGGCATTTGATGATTTGATGAGCTGGGTAGGTTTGCGGACCAGATCGGTGTATGCGTGTGTGCAGGATCTTGCATGGATTTAGTTGTTGATGAATTGGCATCCGATGGTTTTGATATTCTGAAGGTGATTTTGATCAGATGTACTGTTCTTTGACTTGATCTCATTGGATCCGAATATTATGGAGGAATTCGAGAATGCAGTAATAGTAATACTCTTTATATTGGGATGCCTATGAAGTGTTGGGTTGTTCACGAATTCTGAGAATACGATGTGAAGTATATGCACTTGAACTGTTGCTTATCACTTGATTCTAGTATTCAGTTTTTGCGTCTCTCTCTGAAATATTTGATGATCTTATCCGTTGAACATGCTTGCCTCAACTAGTGCAGCATGCCGACGACTTGTTGGAATGAAGTAAGCTTTATAATGCACAATATGATCCATACATTTGTGTATGATTAGGTACAGTGAAACCTAACATGTCGTGAGATTAGTACTGTTAAAAAGTTAATTTGGATGGGAGTTTCTCCCAGACTCCCAAGTTACTCGCCATAGATTTCTTCAAAGTTTTGAATGACAATATTTTTAAGGAATATCATCTTTCATGATTATGAAAAGTCTGATTTTTTTTTAATATCTGAAGTTTTTCTATATGTGAGGTCTTTATTGATTTTATTGGTTCTGCATACAATGCTGTCAGTCTAATCTAGTTTCATCTTGATACTTATGATCCCAATTAATGAATGTAATATTGTTCTAACTTATTACTCGATGGTAATGCATTTGTAAACTATTAGTTGCTTAATTGAGATAGTTTGTGATGGTAAAAAGGTTAACATCCATGCTTATGTATTATATAGCAATGCTATTTTCTACTATTTTATTAGTGATGCCTTTTCTTATTTTTTTCATTTGGTTCTCCATCCACAGCTAACGTTTATGCACAACATTCCATCTTTGCCTGGTAGCATGCATGTTATCGCTTGAAATGTTCTCCTTTCCACAGTCTTTCTTCCATTCTCTAAAGTGATGTTTCTACGTTTTTTTTTGGCATTTTTCAGGTTAAGCCTGAGGAGATGACCAATATAATAAATGATTTCAATGAACCTGGAACGCTTGCCCCCATTGGCTTATTTCTTGGATCAACGAAGTACATGGTCATTCAGGGAGAACCTGGAGCTGTTATCCGTGGAAAGAAGGTTATTTCATTGTTCTTTCTCAATATGTTATTATATTATAGTTTGTCTTAAAATGTTCCTAGCTTCTTCTTAGGACATGGATGATGATATTTACTAAAAATTTATTATATACAGTGGACTCTTTGTCTGAACTGAATTTGTGTATGCCCTTTGGTGGTTTATATGTCAAACGTAGATAGTCTTCTTCATATTGACAAGTGCTTCGATTAATTAAAAAGATGAGATGCCAATTTCTACAAGTAAAACAGATCACTCATGTTATAGTTTATGCATGAGGTTTTTTGGGCATTGTCAACATGAAGCCTTATGGACTTTTGTATGGTTGGCAGTGGCAATAATATCTTAAGATGGCCAAGTTTCGGTTTTCTTTACTTTAGTTGCTTTCTCTGATGGCTCACGTCCTCATTGTTGAGCATTAAAGAAGTCTTGGATTGAGAAATCTGTGTTTGTGCGCTTTTCACCAGCCATACGCCTGTGTCTATTACTTGAATTTTGATTATTGATTAGAAAGAGATCAAATTGTAAAGATATTGCATACAGAACTGAGCAGTTAAAAGTTTCTAAAAAAGAATTGCTTGTTCTTACTTTTACTTACCAAAAAAAAAAAAGAATTGCTTGTTCTTCCATATGCAAAACACTGGGAGTAGAAAAAGTTTTTAGTCATTGAATTAGTATTGTCGGGCTTGCTTTGTTTTTGCAAGGTAAGAAAAATCTTTGTGGATGCATTTTGTAGATATCAATTCTTGTTTCCTAGGACTCCTCAATCTCAAAAGATTGCAGAGCTTGCTTATCTGCCGTTCTCATTGGCAACATTGTTTATGCTGTTGTCATAGTTTATCGCTTAACAGAGGCTTAGTTCTACTTTGTAGTTTTTACCTTTGCCATCGTCTGTTGTTGTTTTAACAAGCTCTCAGGTTCATATTTCTTACATTGAGGTTCTAATTTCTAAAGCAATTTTGTTCCCCATGGTAGGGATCTGGAGGCATCACAGTGAAGAAGACTAACCAAGCATTGATCTTTGGCATCTATGATGAGCCAATGACTCCAGGGCAGTGCAACATGGTTGTGGAGAGGTTGGGTGATTACCTCATTGATCAAGGCCTGTAGTCCATCGATCTGCCCTCATTTTTCCTTACAAATGGAAATGTAAAATTTTCTTTATTTCAACTGATCTGGGAGTGACCATTGGGCAATAATTTGGTGAACAGAAAGAAATATCATAGTCTTCTCCATAGTTGTCGATTTTTCTATCCCCTTCTTTTCCCTTCTGTTTTAAATTAGCTCTATCAATGAAAAGGGTTCTGTCAATGTTTCCTCTCTTTGATAGTCTCGACCTTGGGTTTCTCTTTTTGGGATAAACACCATCGAAGTGGAAGCTTCTCCTCCTCCTAAAGATCCTCATATATTTTGTCGATGCTTCTTGACATATTACTCTAAAAAAGATAAATTCCTCGATGATAGACCTAATCTTTTCTCTAGTGATATTGTATTTTCTCTATTTATGGGGAATATACTATCAACTAATTATCATCCAATATATAACCAGAGTTCACCTTCCACTCGTTTGCTCGTGTAAATAAGATTTTAAAGCAGATCCAAGACAGGCATTTTGGGGTTATCTAACCTTTGTTGCTATATAGACAAAAGGTCAAGAGAGATCGTTAGGGACGATCAGATATTATCTCATTTAGAATATTTCATGAAATATTCTATCCCTTTATGACTAGATATAAAAACTCATCTTTAATATGGTGAGAGGGGGTTTACTTCTTTTCACTACTCATATTCACACTCTTAAACTTTAGGTTACTAACTTACGTTAGAGGAATTATGTCAAAAAATTTATTTTAACCATAATCTTCGTATATATGACGTCTCAAGAGCTCAATATTTTCATCTTAAAATGTATCTTGAATAACCCTATGTGTATGAGTTTAGATTATGATGGACTAATTAAGATATTAATGATATATTTTTATAATATTTTTGATATCAAAGGAAGAGTTTGATGTTGCAGAAACGCTCACCAACCAACTCTTTCAATAAGATATTCCTTTAATATTTTTAATTTGATTATACCAAAACAAATTCTTCAAAAATATCTATGAATAGAAATTTCGGAGAGCGGAGGAAACATTGATCCTCCATTTTGGGTTAGAAGGTTTCTCGGAAGACCACCACAATAGGCTACAACGAAGCTTTAACTATCAAGAAAGGATTACTAATGGAATCTAAAAAGGGACACCACAACATCCTACTTGTCGTCATTGTACGGAACCAACGTCTCAAACTAAAGCGTTATCATTATGCTTCTCTGGACAACACATGATCGAGACCTCAGTAATCACCCGAGTAGATCGCCTCAAGCAATCTGTTGCTCTAAGCAAGGCCTGGCCCCGCGACCGACGGCAACGTTTCCTCTTCTTCGTTGATCTGCCCCGGCGATTGCCCGTCCTCTTTGTTGCTGCCCGGCAAGAGCGATTCCTTTTCCTCGCTGATCTACCCGGTGGCTCCTCTCCCTATTCGCTCGGACGACAAGTCGCACGATCGCTCTCCTCTCCCTGTCGCAGAACGTCAGCACAGATCTGCAATATTCTTCCTTCCAGATCTGTGCATCATCGCTACCATCACCGATCTGCAAGTTCTCCCCAGCGACTCATCACTGCCACTCCCCTCACTGCCATCGTGACAAGAAAAGCTTTCTTCAGATCTGTGAGTTCCAGATCTGTGCATCACCGAATCTTCTTCCTGCCAAGATCAACAGTGCCTCCCTCACCGCTTTCCTGTTGCCTTACAACCGCTCCTAGCCCTCCGGCACCCTCCTCTTCTTCCAACGGCGGTGCTAAACTTGCCGCCGACGTCTTCCAGCGAAACCCAGGATCAACTCCGGAATTCCTGACGGCCGCTACTCTTACTGCCGCCCCCTTCTCCCGTACTCTCGCTGCTAAACTACTGTTCGCTTCGCAGCCGTATCCAAATTCATCGCCTCCAGTCGAAATTGTTTTTATTTAATTAGATAATATATTATAAATCTAATTAGATCCTAGTTACTAAGAAAGATAATTAAATATTCAAATGACGCCTACGTTCGGGTTGATGGTTTCCAGTAGTGGCTCCTACCATGGACCCGCCCACTTCTCCAATAATCAACCGGGTTCGGCCTGCGTGGAAATAAAGGCAGTATAAGTATAATTTACTCAAGAAGCACAGCGGAAGGTTAAGCCTGGCATTTGTGAACTTGAAACCGTGCGATGGCGGTTTCTCAGAAGTGGGTCCCACTTGAACTCGTCCTCAATCTCCAATGGTGAACTGGGTAGTTTGTGTGTCGTTAATTGCTTAGTATTGGTAGCATTTGCTCAAGAAATATAGTGAGTAGATGGTTAAGCTGGGCATCGGCGACGAAGATTTAAATCGCCGCTGCTTTGTCTTGTTTTATGCTATTTTTGAACCTAGAAGCCGTTGGGGAAATCTTCTAGCATCGTCTTTTCTTTCTTCTCCTCCCCTCCACCAAATAAACGATCGCGCTTCTTCTCCTTTGATCCGAACTCGTACTAGAAGGGGGGAAGAGGACAGAAATGCTGAAGAGCCGCCGAGGGAAATCGGCGGCGAGGAAGCCGCTCGGAGACATATCCAACGGCCGCAACCCCCTCCGGTCGCACAAGAAGGGCAACCCCAAGGACGGGAACGAAGGCGCCTTCGATCGCCTCCTCCTCGTGCGATCCGACCTCTCCGATCTCATCGGCCAGGTATGTTGATTGGAAACCCTAGGCGTGCGTCCTCTACGCAAACAAATAAGAAGCTCTAGTTGTTGTTTCTGTTGGTACTCCATGTTTGTGGAGATGCCATATTCTTGGTGGCGTCTATGGGTGAAGTTTTGTATGCTTTTCTTTCGTTTTCGAGAAATCTTAGTTACGAACAATGCTTTTCATATTGAAGATAAGAATCATAGCATGTTCGAACATGTCAAGTTATCTGAATGGTATCGAAAGTAGATAAGAATTTAAGTTGGATGGATGAAGAATATAAAATCACAAAATAAAATGACATAAATTGGTCTTTCTAAATAACTGTGAACCAGGTGTGACACAATTAAGAAATAATCACCTCAGATAATTGTTCCCTTGTTGTTATTTACCGATGCAGAATACCGTGAATCTTAATTTGACAGATAGAAGATGCATACAGATGTATTGCTGCATGTGACAAAGATGAAAGTAGCATGACGATCACCAATAACCTTTATTGAAGTACATTTTTAAAAAATAAAAAAAGATTACTCTGTCCTCATACTTCTCGAGCAACAAATGAGTAGCCTTTCCCATTTTTTGCAAGAAAGTGACAGAGTGAATCTAAATCTATCAATAGTGTTTTTCAACCCTCCAAATGTCTCGCTTATTGGGAGAATTACCAAGAATGCTTATGTAGAATAAATATAATTGTTAGATTATTGTTGCAATATAAGAGTATTAATTTTAACTTATTAATATTTAACTCCAAAAGCCACTTAATCATCATTTAGTAATTCTTATGTGTTGTTAGCCATATATGTTGGAGGCTTGTGTATGATGGATCACTTGCTCTAGAAGTCATATATTTATGGGGGTTTAAGAGTTTGGCACTTGGGCCCCTATAATGAATTTTTTGACATATCCCTGCTTGCGCACCGATCCGTTTTTAGGGGCTAGCCCAAGATCTAATCCCCTCAGCCAAGTGTTAGTGTTGACAGAATGGTGCAAGCTGGCATGTTACTTGCATGACACTGAGCTACAAAAATTCAGGTGACCACCACTTTCGTGACACTAAGTGACAAAGATCAGGGAAATAAGCTGAAATAAAATCCATGTGGCACTGGTTTCTGGTTTCAATGAAAATCTCCTGATCTGATCCATAATTCCAACACATGGTTGATCTGGATCAATCCTGATCTTAAATGTTACAACCAATTAAGCATATAACATGCGCTTGAAGCACATAATGATTAAGCAAAAAACATGCACTAGAAGCACAATCATGTGAAGTGTTTCTTGTGCTAAAATTACTAATTAGTAATTTTTTGTGCTTGAATCACAATTAAGAAATTTATTTTGTGTGTCTGAACTCTAGTGCAATGGTAGACGGTGTTTGTTAGTAGGTTTGCTTAGTTCTGAATGCTACCTTATTCTGTATCACTGTATTTGAATGTAGAAACACTTTAGAGGTGATAAAAAAGTGTCAGATATATAAGTGCAAACTGTCTTTCAATCTGGGGAGTGCATGTGTTTTTCTGTTTGATCTTTTTGTCATTTGAATAGGCTGATTCCTTTATGCTCTGGGTTTCAATTTTTTTTGAAGGCAACACTAAAGTTGTCTTTTCTAAGAAAATTATTATGTGATATGTGACTTTTTGTAGTTCTTTTGCAGATCGATGAATTAGTTGCTCAAGCCATCAAGAAGAGAACAATAAGCAAGAAAGTAAACCAAGATCTTGATTCCTTCATGAAATTCTTATCTGAAATGCATTTGTCTTTGAAGGTTTGAACTACCTTAGGTTATTAACTTGTCTAGAAAATATTTTTGATCTTGAGTTTAATACCTTGTCTCATTGGTTATTACTGAGAATTTCTATATTTGACATCGTTGGCCTAAATAATTAGTTTATGTTATAGGATTAGAAAAAAAGAAGAGCCTTTTCTTCATATTGTAGTAGTACATTGTTTCTTTTGTCTTATGCAGCCATGGTTCTCAAGACTACAACAATCACTTGACACAGCATCAACAACTCCTGAAAAACAGTTAAGTGAATCATCAGCTATTAATTTTGTTTCTGGTGCTATCGGAGACAGAGATGCTGTTGCAAGCAACAGAAATGAACCTGAGCTCGAACTGATGGTTTCGCCTTCACCTCTAGTCTCCTGGCGTGCTGGCACCTGTACTGTTGATTGTGGAAGACAACTATTTCTGCTAACTCCATTACCCAAAAACAAAGCAATTCTATCTGAACACCCAGGAGCATCCAAATCTGTGATAGGATTATTCATGGATAAAGAGCAATCCATCTGTCATCAGTTACCTCCATCATCACGTAGTCCTAATACTGCTTCTGGTGATCTAGTTGGAAAAGCAGAAGAAAAACAGGCATCAACTAATGTCTCAACGACTTTTTCATTTGAGAAAATTAGTGGAACATTGGAAAGTGGATATCTTTCTCCTTTGAGTTTTTCAAATCGCAAGAACAAGAAAAACAATATGCACCTTTTAACTCCTTGCTTACCAAAGAACTCTGGTTTGCTTGATCCAATCTTTGAGCCTTGTCAGCAGGATAGTGGAGAGATTTCTGAGATAGCTGAGGACAACAATGATGCTAAAGTCTGTATTTTACCTACTGATGAAGTTTCCGATTGTTTGTCTACCAAGTATCAAGAGCTATTTGGCTTGCAGCCTGCTTCTAGATTTGTGAGCCGAAGGAAGGAAGTTGATGAAACTCTTAGTTGGTTCTTATCCCCCCCAAAGACTTGTATTCTGCTGGAACCATCTGATGAAAAGCCACTTCCAACACCCGCTAACAATAGGCTCTCATTTGCCACTCCTATCTGGAAGGATTTGGAGAGCATCCAAAAAGTTAAGCCTGCAGGAGAAGCCACACTCAAGAGAGAGCTTTGGACTAGATTCGAGGCTGTGTCCTCGAGTCAGCTACATTTTGATGTCTCTGTCTTCCGGAGGACAGTAAGGAAAGGGTTTCTCGACATGCTTGAGGAGGTTTCTGGTAAAACCACTGATTCAAATTCCATAGCTAGATAGCAGTGGGTCAGAGCTAGCTGGTATAATGTGCTTTCCTGTTGGTTCTTGAGGATTTTTGCCGATTTTGATTTTGCTCTGCATCCCATTAAATTAGATTACCAGAGAACTGTCTGGTTGCATTGTCAGATGGAATTGTCAATGTCGGATACAACTGATCAGAAGTCGGGACATGCTTCTCATGTTATTGTATTCAGAAATTTATGTTAGAATTAGCTGCTGGCTGGTTGATATTCTCTTGCTACAAGCCCCTGAAGGCATGATCGTATCCGATTGTACTCTTTTCTAGTATAGAAGGTGGAACTCGTTGTTGGATTCTGTTGTTGAGTTAATGCAGAGATACTGGCGATTCATATGCAAGGGATCTAGAACCAATGTTACGCTCGGGGTTCACATTTTTCTCAGGTGTTATATGCATCACTTCTTTTCTTTCAGTTTCTCTCCATAGGTATCCTTGCGGAAGTAGGTTCTGTTACATTTGTATTACTGATGAGAGAGAGAGAGAGAGGGTTTTGGCAAAGGCTCTTCCGTTCGTTTCAGGTAGCTTTTTCTGGTGATTACTGGTTGCAGCAAAAGCAAAAGCAAGGGTTGGAAATTGGAGGGAAAGACATGCGGCTTAAAGGTGGTGCGCCAGGTATTTATATTTTCTCCTAACTGGTGATTGTCTGCAGCTCCAGATTATTATTAATATTTTTCTCATCAAGGATATTATCGCGTCTGGCCACCGTACTTACAAAGTAGTGATGGGGTTGGGACATTCCGATCGCGAACTCTCCTTGGAATCTTCGACGACTTACATTATGAAAACACCATTATGAAGGTCAAGCTTCTTCTGAAAAGGATGATGTTACTTACATAGGCACAAGCATTACGCCCTTACAACCGCAAGGCAGCACGTGGGACCCAATGGGTATCCGGTTCGAGACCCGGGTAAGGGAACGGGTAACGAACTGAATTGTTGTATTTATTTCAAAGCGTTTCCTGCCAAGGGAAACGCGTCTAATTGCGGATCGGTGTGCCCTTGCATTCCACGTAAACAAATTAATATCAGCATTTTCTTCACTCGAGCAAAAAGGTTCCATTCCACGGAAACAAATTAATGTCGGCCATACACTGAAAATACAGATTTATCATGACATCCAAAGTCACATTCTTTCACTAAAAATACAGACTGTTTCTAAATAAATACAAAACTACGTATATGAAACCCTTTAAAGACTCGTTTCTCAGGTATTGATGGTTTTCAAAATATCTTAGACTGGAGGATGAAGATCAACTAGGAACCCTTAATTGATTTTGAAACTGTAGCAAAAGCAAATTAAATCACAGATAAGTTGACATAGCACATATTTTGTCTTCTACCAACACTAGTTTTGATCATGTGGCATCATCTAGGGAAACCAATGCTGCTGTCACAAACAAGACAGACCCGTCAGTGAGACGATAATAAAATAACTATAAGAAATTAGGGTCGGGTCTATAAGAAATTATGGTAGTGACACGATAGTCATGCACTCTTTTCTGCATTTATGGGTTGCTTAACTTGAACGCACCTGAACCGTGTCACTACCATAAGTTTGGAAAAACATATAAACGCAATTCAACACTGCTTTGGCATATAAAAAGCAAAGAACATGTATTATCATTCAACAAGTTTACAAAACTTTTCTTTTACAAGAACTTGCAGATATAACAATAAGCAATACCATATTTATAGTATCTACTGCATCTACTCGAATGACCAACAATAACATGGTCCAAGTACATGCCATCATAGTATAATGTAAACATCAGGACACGCAATGTGTTATACAGAACAAGTTAGAACCCATTACATACCAATGTCCAGAACCTAAAGGAACTGCAACTTGTACACAAAGATTCAAGAAACTGACGAACCAAATAAAAAAATTGCACTAAACATTGATGGTTGTAGAGTTATTGGTCACACAATAGAATAAAAATTGCTTGAATTTATTATGATTCTATACACAGTTAGACCTTAGTAGTTAAAAAATTCTAAAAACGACAAAAGGGAACATAAGCTCTAAAAATTATTTTGTATTTACTTTTATAATTACATGATTTATTTATTATATATCCAGCTGATATAAATTTTCTGTAAGATTATATACAAATATTTATTTATTTATTTTATTTATTTACTTATTAATTTAAATAAAAATATTATTTTATTTTTAAATAAATATTACATATATTAAAAATATAAATTTATCATATTATATTCAATAAAATTTTTAAATAAATGTGTGCTAGCCATCACCAAGAGTAGAGATGAAAGGTGCTGTAGCATAGGTCAAGAACATCATGGCTCCAAAAACAAATCAAGATGATATGGCAGTAAGTAGTGTTTAATAATTCCAACATAAGACAAGTTCATGAAACTGTGCGTCCATAACACAGAGATGCAACAAAGATTTTTTGCCTGCTTCTCCTTTAAGTAAATAATTCATTAGCAAAGAAACTAATGGAAATGATCTCAAGACATGATTGGATGGCTCGCACCTTGATATCCAAAAATGGAAAAGCAGATGTTCTGAGTACCTCTTGTGTTTTGTTGTCTGGTTTCCTACCAGGTACACAAAGTATAAAAGCAGCTTGGTCAGATGTTGCGGCAGTTGCTGTTGTACGTTAACCATCTCCCCAATCTCTGATGAAGGCCTTCGTTAGGGTAAAGGAAGTCAAGTTCAACAACCTGAAAACAGAGAAGAATTTAAATGATTTTTTAATCCAAAAAATCCAGTTGAAGTCCGTTACAACTAATTACAACTACAGTTACACAATCCATCAAGCATAAAAGACCACTCTCCTCTCCTTATCTTTCCCAATCCTTCAAGCATAAAATACCACCCTCATCTCCTTATTTTTAACATTTTCACTCTTTTTTCTCCTCTAGATATGAAACGTAAAAGAAAATGACCTGATCTGAGAAGCCTGCATTACGAGACATGACAACTGCCCATCTATTTCCAGCTATCACAATAGAAGTGACGTAAGACCCCTCAGACCACTTTTTCTTGATCCACCTAAACGGAAAGAACTCACTAACTTGGCAAGATTGTTGTGAATACTGCATACATATAATAAAATCAGCAAAGAGATAAAGCCAATAACATAATACTGCATACCTTTGGACATTACCACCAAAGAGCAACCATTGTCTGCACCTGCTAGTGCACTAATATAATACTTTTCCTCCCATTGTTCATTTATCCAATCCTTGAAAAAGAATAGAGGTGTCAATGTTTTAGAAACTATTGATTTCACTGTTGAAGTGTGAGGAAAAATATGTAGTGAGCATCTACGTACTCACATCAGGAAGAAATTGTTCAGATAGTTCATAGACTTGAGCAGTGAAACCAGTGCCAGAATCCATAACAATGGCCCATCGATTTAAACATGATGCTACACAACTGACGAACAAACCATCTTGCTTTCCAATCATGATATATTGTGCAATCATCATATCAGCAACACTGTAGTGGTACCTAATACATATTAATCGATATAAGAAATTCTTCTTATCTGACAATCTGACAAAAGCAAATATGCATTCCGGAGAACCTTTGGTTCATAGGTCGCCATGCATTATAAACACTAATCTATTGTGTGGCAGGCATTCCCAACCTAAGCTTCTTTTTGGATTGTTTATCATCCTCTTCTTCCATCGTTAGATGGCCTCTCTTTTGAGCCACCTGATGCATAAGCTTCATAACATGCAAACAAACTAAGATTAGCATAACAATAGCAAGAATAACTGCATTGATCAAATAATGCAAACAGATGAGATTGGCATACCTTTTCAACTCCATCAGTGTTAATTGGCCCGATATCTAAGACTAATGCCATCAAAAAGAGAGATGCATTTTGCATAGTTACATTCTTCATCAAACTTCAAGTTGACCACATACTCGAGAAATTGTTTGAAAGCTTGTGGGCAGAGGAAACAAAGGTCCTCTGGAGATGTAGTCATCTTCTTGCAGAAAAGGTAACGCTTGTTTTGTTCCTATCAGGACCACAAACAAGGAGTGAGAGAAGAAAAATGAAACTACCACAGGAGCGGTTAAGAGGTACAAGTGACTGTACATGATCCCCTTGCCAAGGTAGACGACCACGGAGAAGAAACATTAGTGTATAAGCAAGGGATTCTAAATCATCACTCCGGCTTGCTGTCCTCCCAAGGTGAGCATGAACACTAGCATAGCGCACTGTCCCTCTGCAATAACAGAAACATAATAGCTTCACTTTAGAATAAAACACATCAAACATATAATTTGTGTCCCTCTGCAATAACAGAAACATAATAGCTTCACTTTAGAATAAAACACATCAAACATATAATTTGTGATTTATAAGTTTTTTATTAATTTTTGCTGAGAAGGGATGGGCAACCAATTACCTGAAAACATCTGGCCGTTGATCATACTGAACAAGCAGACTTGTTGAGCTATCCTTCCATTTAGTGGCTGTACAGAAGCTAAGAATTTAATAAATGATCCTATTGTGATAAAGTTGCTGAAATACAATGTAAATCATCTACTCCCAAGCTAAAGTAGAGGTCAAATGCAAGTCTTTAAAATACCTAAACCAAGACCAACAAGAAAGAGTTTTTTTTCTTCGAAAGTCCCAGGAGGCCCAAGACAGAAATTTTCAGGTTTTCCATCCCCATGCACAAAACTGACATTTAAAATAGCATTGATCATCAAAAGTACAAAAGAAATGGTGACTGGAAAAAGGTTGACAATGCACAAAGATCATATTGACTATAAGACTACCAATTCTCAACAGATAAAAGAACAACTAAATTCAATAAGCAACCAACAAATTTCTACCCTTTCGAATGTATATTCTCAAGTATGGATATTGCTTCCATGGCAATATGTGCAACAATTTCTATGGACATTGAGCATCAATTGTGAGATAAAAGTTGTCATGCTACAAAGTTCCAATACATTATCCCATGGAACATAATTTAATTCATAGCATACGTGCACGAGTTCTTACTTCATGCATCCCACAGATTTGGTCCCAGCATATCCATAATCTGCAAAATTTTATGTCATGTAATTATGAAAACATCCAAATTTACAAGAACTTTTAAAAAAGAATAGCATAAAAAACTCTCGAGTACCATAATATAATAGTCCACAAAGAAACCCTTGTAATGGACTCATGGCACCCCATGAATATCACCAAGCATGCTACAGACAGAAACTCATAAAATTAAAAAAATAAAGTGATTTCCTCTGAAAAAATCAACATCATTGAGATTTACTCATAAACCTGCCATTCATAAGGTGGACCATATTTGCATCCTTTGCTGCCCCGGCGCTCAAACTTAATCCAAGTTACAGATACAAACTGCAGAAGAAACAAGATATTTTAAAAAAAATATCTTTAAAAAAATTCCTGCAAAATAACTCCTGTAATCATATTTAACAAATGTCTCTTTTGCAACAAAATACTTTATCACATGATGCTACTGACTTCAAGTGAAATGTAATGGACAACTTACTCTTAAACTGTTACATCAAAGGATAACATTAAAATTATTAGATAATATGTAATGAATTCATAAAAAAATAAAGTATCGCTCGGTGAGGCTCCCGTCAACAGAGGATCGAATAATGATCAACATTTGATTGGAACAAACTGTAACTAAAGAAACACTTGGCGTTATTTGATTGGAACAAACTGTAAGCTGCTGGATGTTGGTGTACCTAGGCGTAATTGATCTATTATGCTAGTATACCTGATTTGGATTATATTTTTTGCCCATGAAACACAGGAATCTATTGTCTATAAAAAGTCTACTCATTTGTCAAGTAATCTTCATAACATAGTTGAAGTGAAGCTTAAAACTGCATTACATATGTAACTCATTTTCAGTCATTTTCTCCAGGCTTCAACATGATGGTTTCCCTTGGACAGCTCACAAGTTAGGACACATTTGTCAAAACATGTGAGTTATCCAACAATTAGGTAGAACCAGAAAATGCACTCAACATGTATTTAGCAACTCAATAGCCTTGTCAACAAGTAAGGACTTCATTATTATTCATGCTAAGGTTATTTCATCATTTTCAACTATGTTGCTTGTCACTTTTGAAGATTGGATTTCTTGTGCATGAACTAACAAATATACATTACAGCAATAAAAAATGTGTTCCACAGATTAAGGGAGAAAATAAAAAAAAGAATATGAATGCGCTCTCGACACCTAGGTGGATTCATTTAACCCTCGAAAGTTGAAGTAATTCATAGAAACAAAGAGAAACAAGAAATAAACAAATGTTGAACTTAAGATCAACCTCAAGAGAGAAATTTTCAAATAATATTGTGATATATATATATATAATTAACAGAACAAATGCTGACGAACTTCTTAGCAAATATGTGATGCTTGTAAAATATGGGCACATTATAGAAAGTGCAATTTTTATCAGAATATAGAAACATGAGTTATTGAATATAGTAGAAGAACCAACACTGTAACCCCAAATATGTAAGAGCACATATAAAAATGCAACACCAATGAGGCAAAATCTAGGAAAATGAATTTTTCACAATGTTTCATAAATACATGCTAATATAGAAAAATGTTGTCATGGGACACTCGGGTGTTTGCCTAGGCGATAATTGAATATTGAGAACAAGCTATATTTTGCAGGCTGGCCATTTGTTGCATAGGCAAGTTTGTTGCCTAGGATAATTGAGTGCACCCCATGACAACATTGTTCTAGATAAATTTTCACTGATCTTCATCTCAATACTTAACAAAGTTTAATTTGTAGAGAGATTTCGGCATGGCCAAAGTGCAATGTTTTATAAGTTACAGAACAAGCTGATATCAGTCAACAAATGAGCAAGGTGCAAAGTATAATAATTGAATATTGAGATAAGCTTTTATTTATTTATTCTAAGCCTACCAATATTTTTCTGAAAACCATAGTGTTTTATTCTAAGGCTACCAAATTTTTACTTCTTTATTCCGCATAGTTTTTCTGAAAACTATAATTATAATCTTTAATTGATGGAAGCATGATAAAGTACCAGTGAATGGTATGCTGGTACAGATATGACAAAGAAGAAATCCTGCCTATACATATTTCCATTTTTTTAAACCTGACATGTGATTTCATATCTGAGTGGTAATAATCAAGATAGTGGCTGAATGCAAAAACAGAACTATCAGATCGGTGCTAACATAAACACAAAACCAAACACAGAACTGGCATATCCAAAATCAAAGCAAGATAACATAAACAAAATCAATTTTCATAAAACTGTGGATAGATTTGAATGGAATAGTTGCACCTTTTCAGCATAAACTAAGTATGAAACAAGAAAACAAACCAAAACACCAAAACTTACAGGTCATAGGACGAATCCAAAACTAACAAATACTTTGGAAAAAGGTCTCACCAGTGAGAGAGATGCCAACTCCCAAACTGAGCTTATCTGTCAGCCCACTATGGTAGTCATACATCTCCTCCCAAATCTCATCATGGTTCTAGTCCACGCCCAATCCTTCCCTCTTGACATGGCCCTCTGTGACCACGATCTCCTCCCTCCGCCTGGTGGCCCTAGTCAGTGGCGGTTTGTAATCCACCAGCCACTGTTCCGTCGCAGCCCGCCTCCGACTGGTGCCTGGCATCTCAGCATGGACCACAATATTTGCCTGCACCCAGCCACTTAACACATCACAACTGATAATAAAATGAAATAGCATCTACATATCTGAAATTTTATATTTATTACAACATCACAGTATAAGTTATAAAACAAGCTGATGTCAGTCAACAAATGGCAAGGCTGCAACGTATGATAATTGAGTATTGAAATGAGCTTTTACTTCTTCTAAGCCTACCAATACTTTTTCTGAAAACTAAACAGTGTTTGTTTTCTTCCTATATAATTCCATACCCATTTGTATGGTGTCCCATTATAACCAAGCATTTTGCACAAATATATTTCAAGGGCCTGCAATTTAAGCCGTACTATAGTCAAATTAAGGTCTTTAATTGATGCACAAGAATGATAAACCCTATTGAAAGTACCTGGGAATAATATGCTTGTACAGATATGACAAAGAAGAAATCCTACCTATACACGTCTTAGTGGTACCAATCAAGAGAGTGACAGCATGCTAAACAAAACTATCAGATCAGTGCTAACATAAACAGACATACAGAATCACAGGAAGACAACATAATGCAAATCATTTTCATGAAACCAGTGCTTAAATTTACTTGGCATGGTTGCACGTTTTCAGCATAAACTAAGTATAAGACAAGAAAAGAAAACAAAAACCCCAAAACTTCAAGGTCGTAGGATCAATCAAACACTGAGGCACAACACAAAACTAACAAAACGTTTCGAGAAAGGTCTCACCACAGAGAGAGACACAAACTCCCTACCAGGGAGCTCCCGAATATCTTCCTGCTTCCCCTCCACACCCAATCCTCCCACCTCGACATGGCCCTCCGTGAGCATAATCTCCTCCCTCCGCTCACGGCCCTAGTCAGCGGGGGTTTGTAATCCAAAGGCTGTTGTTTCCTCACCACCTGCCTCCGACTAGCGCTCAGCCTATCAGCATGGACCATTGGATTTGGCTACACCTGGCCCCTTATCATGTGTCACTACTGATAACAAAGTGAAATAGTATGCACCCAAGTCTGACAATTAATATGTTCTACATCACATTAAAAGTTATAAAAGAAGCTGACATCAGTCAACAAATGGCCAGGCTTCAAAGTATGTATACGGATAAGCTTTTACTTTTTCTAAGCCTACCAATATTATCTCTGAAAACTAAACACTGTTTGGTTTCTTCCTATATAATTCCATACTCATTCGTATAAAGGCCCATTATAACCAAGCTTTTTGCACAAATATATTTCAAGTGGCTGCAATTTAAACCAAACCATACCCATTTAAGGTCATTAACTTGATGCAAGCATGATAAACCCTATTGAAAGTACCTGGGAAAGATATGCGTGTATAGATATGAGAAAGACAAAATCACCTATACACATATCTTAGTGGTACTAATCAAAAGAGTGAATGCATGCAAAACAAAACTATCAGATCAGCGCTAACATAAAAACAGAAGAAACATATACAAAATCTAAGCAAGATGACATAATCAAAATCATTTTTCATGTAACTAGTGGATAGATTTTAACAGAATGGAAGCACCTTTTTGGCATAAATTAAGTATAAGACAAGAAAGAAAACAAAACCCCAAAACATACAGGTCATAGGACCAATCCAACACTGAGGCACAATACAAAACTAACAAATACTTTGGGGGAAGGTCTCACCACAGTGAGAGGGACAAGTTCCCGAATCTCTTCCCAGTTCTCCTCCACCCACCTTGACACGGCCCTCTGCAGGCAGGATCTCCTCCCTCTACTTGGCAGCCCAAGTCAGTGGTCATTTGTAATGCATCAACTGTTGTTTCCTCACCGCCTGCCTCCGACTGGTGCTTGACCTCTCACCATGGACCACACGATTAGCCTGCACCTGGCCCTTTAACACGTCATTACGGATAATAAAATGAATAGTATACATCCATGTCTGACAACTTATAATGCTCTCCAATATCACAGCATAAGCTATAAAACAAGTCGATATCAGTCAACAAATGGCCAGGCTACAAAGAATGATAATTGAGTATCGAGTTGAGGTTTTACTCCTTATCAGCCTAACAATATTTTTCTAAAAACAAAACAATGTTTGCCTTCTTCCTATATAATCACATACCCAGTTGTATAATGTCCCATTATAACCAAGCTTTTTGCACAGATATATTTCAAGCGCCTGCATTGTAAGACGTACCATACTCAACAATGGTCTTTAATTGATGCAACAATGATTGAAAGTACACACAGTTCTGTTTTCTATAACCTGACATGCAATTTCATAATTTAATGATGCTAATAAAAAGAAAGCTGCTTGCAAAACAAATATATCAGATCAGTGCTAACATACACACAGAAACGACATAAACAAAATCTAAGATAACATAATCGATATTATTTTTCATGAAACTAGAGGATAGATTTGAACAGAATGACTGCACCTTTGGGGATAAACTAAGTATATGACAAGAAAAAAAAAAAAAAAAAACCCCAAAACTTACACCTAGTAGGACCAATCGATCACCGAGGCACAACACAAAACTAACATATACTTGGGAGAAAGGTCTCTCACCACAGCGAGAGGGGCAAACTCACAAACAGGGAGCTCCCAAATCTCTTCCTGGTTCTCCTCCACCCCCCTCCACGCGGCCCTCCACGAGCAGGATCTCTTCCCTCCGCTTGGCAGCCCTAGTCATTGGTGGTTTGTAATCCATCAACAGATGTTTCCTCACTGCCCACATCCGACTGGTGCTCGGCTTCTCACCATGGACCACTGGATTTGCCTGTGCCTGGCACCTTAACACATGTCACTACTGATATTAAAATGAATAGTATGAATCCATGTCTGACAACTTATATGTTCTCCAATATCACAGTATAAGTTAGAAAACAAGCTGAGCTGATATCAGTCAACAAATGGCCAGTCTACAGAGTATTGAGATGAGGTTTTACATCTTATAAGCCTAACAATATTTTGCTAAAAACTAAACAGTGTTTGCTTTCTTCCTATATAATCCCATGCCCATTTGTACAATGTCCCATTAAAACCAAACTGTTTGCACAGATATATTTCAAGTGCCTTCATTGTAAGCCATACCATACTCAACTATGGTCTTAGTTGATGCAGGAATGACAAACCTTATTGAAAGTACCAGGAGATGGCATGCTTGTCCTGATATGACAAAGAAGAAATCCTACATATACACATAATTCTATTTTTTTTTTAATCTGAGATGCAATTTCATATTTTAATGGTGATAATAAAAAGAATGACTGCATGCAAAACAAATATATCAGATCAGTGCTAACATAAACACAGAAACGACAAATACAAAATCTAAGCAAGATAACATAATCGATATTATTTTTCATGAAACTAGAGGATAGATTTGAACAGAATGACTGCACCTTTGGGGATAAACTAAGTATACGACAAGAAAAAAAAAAACAAAACCCCAAAACTAACACCTAGTAGGACCAATCGATCACCGAGGCACAACACAAAACTAACAAATACTTGGGAGAAAGTTCTCACCACAGTGAGAAAGACAAACTCACAAACAGGGACCTCCCAAATCTCTTCCTGGTTCTCCTCCACCCCAAATCCACCCTCCTCTACGTGGCCCTCCGCGAACAGGATCTCTTCCCTCCGCTTGGTGGCCCTCATCAACAGTAGTTTGTAATCCATCAACAGATGTTTCCTCACCGCCCGCTTCGACTGGTGCTTGGCCTCTCACCATGGACCACCAGATTTACCTGTACCTGGAGCCTTAACACATGTCACTACTCATAATAAAATGAATAGTACGCATCCATGTATGACAACTTATATGTTCTCCAATATCACAATATAAGTTACAAAACAGGCTGATATCAGTCAACAAATGGCCAGGCTACAAAGAATGATAATTGAGTATCGAGTTGAGGTTTTACTCCTTATCAGCCTAACAATATTTTTCTAAAAACTAAACACTGTTTGCTTTCTTCCTATATAATCCCATACACATTTGTATAATGCCCCATTATAACCAAGCTTTTTGCACGGATATATTCCAAGTGTCTGTATTGTAAACCGTACCATACTCAATTATGGTCTTTAGTTGATGCAAGAATGATAAACCTTATTGAAAGTACCAGGAAAAGGCATGCTTGTACTGATATGACACAGAAGAAATCCTACCTATACACATAATTCTATTTTTTTCAAAATCTGAGATAAACTAAGTATACACATAAGGTGTTTTTCAAAACCTTATTGAACAGAATGACTGCACCTTTGGGGATAAACTAAGTATACGACAAGAAAAGAAAACAAAACCCCAAAACTTACAGCTCATAGGACCAATCCAACACCGAGGCACAACACAAAACTAATAAATACTTGGGAGAAAGGTCTCACCACAGCGAGAGGGACAAACTCACAAACAGGGAGCTCCCGAATCTCTTCCTGGTTCTCCTCCACCCCAAATCCAACCCCCTCTACGTGGCCCTCCACAAGCAAGATCTCTTCCCTCTGCTTGGCGGCCCTAGTCAACGGTGGTTTGTAATCCATCAATAGATGTGTCCTCACCACCTGCCTCCAACTGGTGCTTGGCCTCTCAGCACGAACCACTGGATTTTCCTGTGTCCATCCCCTTAACACATGTCACAACTGATAATAAAATGAAATAGCATGCACCCATGTCTGACAACTTATACATTCTCTAACATCACATTATAAGATATAAGCAAGCTGATATCAGTCAACAAATGGCCAGGCTGCAAAGTATGATAATTGAGTATTGAGATGAGCTTTTACTTATTCTAAGCCTGTCAATATTTTTCTAAAAACTAAACACTGTTTGATTTCTTCTTATATAATCCCATACCCATTTGTATAATAGCCCATTATAACCAAGTTTTTTGCACAGATATATTTCAAGTGCCTGCATTGTAAGACGTTCCATACTCAACTATAGTCTTTAATTGATGCAAGAATCATAAGCCTTATTGAAAGTACCAGGGAACGGTATGCTTGTATGGATATGACAGAAAAAATCCTACCTATACACAATTCTTTTTTTTTTTTAAAACCTGACATGCAATTTCATATTTTAATGGTACTAATAAAGAGAGTGGTTGCATGCAAAACAAATATATCAGATCGGTGCTAACGTAAACACAGAAGCCACATACAATATCTAAGTAAGATAACATAATCAAAATCAGTACCAGACCCTGTTATGGGTTTTAATTGATGCAAGAATGATAACCCTTATTGAGAGTACCAGGGAATGGTATGCTTGTACAGATATTACGTAGACGATATCCTACCTATTCACATATTTCCACTTGTTTTTAAAACCTGCAATGCTAGTCATATCTTAGTGGCATTAATCAAGAGAGTGGATGCATGCAAACGAAACTATCAGATCAGTGCTAACATAAACAGACATATGCAGAATCAAATTAAGAGAACATAATGGAAATCATATTTTTCGGGAAACTAGCGCTTAGATTTGAACAGAATAGTTGCACCTTTTCGCCATAAACCAAGTGTAAGACAAGAAAACAAAACAAAACCCCAAAACATACAGGTCGTAGGACCAATCCAACCCCGATGTACAACACAACACTATCAAATCCTTTTGGTAAAGGTCTCACCACAGCGAGAGGTGCGACCTCCCTACCGGGAAGCTCCCGAATCTCTTCCCGGTTCTCCTCCGTGTCTAATCCTCCCCCCTCGATGAGGTCATCTGCGAGCAGGACCTCCTCCCTCCGCTTGGCGGCCCTAGTCAGCGGTGGTTTCTAATCCACCAGTTGCTGTTGCATCGCTGAACGCCTCCGTTTGGTGCTCGGGCTCTCAGCCTGGTCCAAAGGATTTGCCTGCGCCCGTTCCGGCATCTTTCATCGACCCGACGCAATGCCTCAAAACCCTACGCGAATCCCCTCGACCAAGGGTCGAAGAGGAGGTGGACACTGCGAGACGGATTACGGCAAGGAAGACGAGAGCCCTCGATCGCGCTCAGAGAAGGGAAGACAAATAGGACCGGATATCGTCTCCGAGAAGGAATGGAGGCAGGGTTTGGATTCGGAAAGATTGGGAAAAAGACTTTGGATTCCGGGAACGACCAGAGAGAGAGAGAGAGAGAGAGGAGACTGTGGCTTTTTGGAAGACGAGGAGGCGGGCGGGGGTGGGTATTATTACGGGAAGAGAAGAAAACAAAAATTGCGGCATTGGTTTTTTAATTACAAAACAAAAGTTGGAGGGAAAAACAAAATTTGAAGAGCTTTCGTCGACTGTAATATCCCATCGAAGTCTGGTAATAGTAAATTAAATCATACAAATCCAAACCACAAACAGAAACCTTTCACGCTTAGTGTGGTTTTTAACAACACTTTCGCCATCAGATCAACACTTTCATCAGTCTTGGGCAGATACAAAGAATGATTCCACAACTCTTACAAACAGTAACCAATCACCTTTGTGGAAGCAAGACATTGCTCTTTGTGGATTTGAGGAATACAATTCTACATAGAAGATTTGCAGCAACCACCATAAACAAAACGACCTACACGAAGATATCAACATCCTTTGTTCGGATCCTTATCCAGTGGATATGGCTGTACACTTGATAATATATCAGTATGTGATATCGAATCATAAAAGCACTCGATTCAGAAAGTTGACCCGGACGAATGAGATGAGTGGCTGCTAGAACTTGAGCCATCTTTTTTCCAGAACTCCAAATTCCGGCAACAATTTAAAAGTCCGACCTGATAATATCAAATTTGAAAAAAATTTAAAACATTGATTCAACAGGGGAGTATGTGGTGCCCACAGACTCCCAGCTGACAGCTAATGGAATGAAAGGCAAAACATTATATCCATCTGATTATCAGCCAATACCAGAGAGAAATAAATTTGTATGGCATATTTTTCTAATAAAATGAGCAGCTAATCTAAATAATTATATTTTATTTTATTTTCGCAACTATCCAGAAAACAACCATGTCCAACTCCTCTGTCACAACAATCAAGAAACAAATTTTATCACTGTTAATACTGATCATATCAAGAAAATACCCCTTTGTTCCTCTACCTGTAGTGTCGTTACTCGGGAAGGCCAACGAGTATGCAACTTTTGTCTGATTCTGCACGGTGTAGTCTCATGGGAGCATCTAATTATCACTGTACTACCTTCACCCTTAGAAGAAGGATTGTTCGTGTATCCAGAAAACTACTAAAGCGTTTCAAGAGATCTTTACCTATTTGCTCAATAACTCGGAACATACTGTGTGATATGTAATAGGTAACAAGAACCATGGAACATGTCATATTTATGTTGGACATAATAAGTGATGGCCTTGGAATATTGACACCATTTTGAAATCCAAAAGGAGGAAATATAAAGCTGACAGCAGCAAACAGCAGACATTCATTAACGAGTTTTCTCTAAGAGAAAGGAATTATGTTGTCCACAGAATTCAATTTAAAAACTCAGAAATTAAAAGAACAATATAAACCATGAAATCTCATTGTCTTCTATAAAGAAGAAAAATATTTGATGTTATGGGAGGAAATAGCACCAACCATTCTACATTATGCAAAAGCTGCAGCTAATAAAATTGCATCGGTAAAGTAACAATCTAGGACCTCCAAGATATACCTTCCATCGCCGTCTCTGACCAATTTTGTTTAGAATAATGGACAACCTATCAATGATTTCATTAAATGTTGGTCTTTCAGCAGGGTCTTGACTCCAGCATCGCTCAATCAACCTACAAAAAAGCATGATGGATATGTCAGGCACTCTGACATGCAAGAAAGCAAACACAAGTTGAATAACATCAGAGAAGAGAATGCAACTAAGCTCTACAGAAAGTGGTCTCTAATTTAACAGTAAGTAACAATTTGCATGTATAGTTGAAATCTTTTAACAAGAAAAAAAAAATCAAACTTCAAAGTTAACATTGAGAATGAGAGAGATTTCCTCTGAAGACAACTTTATACAAACTGAACACAACCAATTTTTTTCAGACAAAAACATAGGTTAAGATATTTTATTTAAACACTTATGTTTGTTTTCGACTTTTCCTTTATATCACCGGGCAGCTACAAAATATAATGGGGATGGTAAGCTTGAGCATTGATGAAAGGGCATGGTAAATTTGAGTATTGATGGACAGAGTGAGTGGTGAGAGACCATCTGTTTCTTTCATGAAGTGAGCCACTTGAAGTGAGTCTAAATACCACGTTATCTATCTTTCGAATCAACCTCCTCACACTTTCATGGCCTTTCAGCAAAAATATGAGATCTATAAGATAAACATTGTGGCTCATTGTGCAAAGCTCTGTCCAAATATTCACTCTTTTTGTCCCTTTCCAAACATGAACTATCCCATCCATCAGCCCATTGTCTAGCCTTGTCCCCTAGCACCATTTCCCTGCCAAATAGCTCTTTCAGTTCTCAACTATCTAAATCTGCTGCCATATGAAGCCAAGCAACAAATATTATTCGGAGAGTCTGCATGGAAAGGAACCAACAACCAACTGGAACTACTTATCAAAAAAAAAAAACAACCAACTGGAACTTCCATGTTCCTCTTAGTTGTGCATTTTATGTACCAAAGATTTTATTTTCCTGATGACTAAACATGCTTTCCTGGTGCCTCATGTTTTATTTTAAATTATCTCAGTAACTGATAATTATGCAACCAAAATCTAGAGTCTAGAACCTCTTAAGCTTGCCCTTATCACCATGCTCATGCTGCAAGGCCTATACAGATTTGCCCAATGTTTGTGTACAGTATCTAATTTCATTCAAGAATGAAAAACAGAAATTAGGCTCAAATTTGACAAATTATACATAGAATAAAATACCACCCCTAGCAACTACTCCATCATTTCCAGAGAGATTTTGCCATAGACATCAAGTGCATCTTTTATCATGTTCAGTGAGATTGTGACCACGTAGGAAGACCAAAAGCTAAAGAAGTGTTGAGGGACCAGCATTGAAAAGCAAAACAAGTCAAAGTACACAAATAGAAGGATTTTAAGACAAGTCTTACTCTTTTAATCCATGTGCATATAGCTTTTGTGTTCTAAAAGGGGGCCTTTCATTGGATGCGTATGCTTTAGGAACATCAGCATCTTGCATATAACAGAAAGGTGGACAGCCTTCAATCATCTGGAAAAAACCAATGAAGAGTTTATATTTAGTGTGTTCCACTCAGTTTATGTTTTTTCTCCATAATACAAGCTGCATAAATTATACAATGGTAACAATGTGAACTTTGTCCAAGAAATTCAAGATACAAAAATCAGATTTCTCAAATCAAAGATGTAATTGAAGTCAAGCAGAAATTAGACTTTCACACCATGATTTATTTTATGATTAAATTTTTGAGTGAAGTAATTTAATATAGGATAAATTCTAAAATTGAGTCATAAAGTGAAATTAGGCAGTTTTAGATTACATAAAATTGATATATTAACTTATCGAGTATAAGTGGGGAAGAAATTTCAAATTCTAAAAATATTTGATATTTTTTATTTATTATTACATAGGAAGAAAAGGTTAGAAAAGATATCACTCAGATGGTTAAAATAGAGAGGAATTATCCTGATACTCCTAACTGAAGATAAAACAAGGGTAACTATTTAATGTTAGTTAAACATGTCCAAAGGAAACCCATAATGCACCAAACATGAAAGGTGATCAAACCAGCAGTGTGAGTAGAAGTAAGACGTAAGAAACCGTTATTAGAAAATATAAGAAAGGATTTGATAACTCATTGTTTGACTACTTATATTGTTTCAACAGACTTCAATTGCTAAAACAGATCCATGTAGTTAGCTCCAAACAGTTGAGACTTGAGTTTTTATACCTGGGATAGCTCATCTTTGGCATGGATCAGATCCCATATGAAATCAGAATATAGATATTTCGCTAAATTTTACTTTTCTGAAGCTAATAGAACATGCATGCACTCGCGCGCACACACACACACACACTCTCTCTCTCTCTCTCTCACACACACACAACATACACACACATTAGTTATCATCCCGAAGCCCTTAGGGTGTGGGACACGTCATCACCTTCTTCTTCTTCCATCACTCCTCCTCCAATCTTCTTAATACCACGACATGCATCTACTGTTCCAAGTACTAAATGCAAGGGACCCTCTGTCTTGGCTTCTCAGTGCTCAAGTCAAGCAACACAGTCACACCATATACGTGCTATTAAGAAATCTGGGCTATAGGATACACGTAATGTCTCTTTATCAAGTTACTAAGGTGTGTAAAATAGACGCTTCTAACTTGGCTGTCCACTTGAGCAGCAAGGATACTCTATGGTAGTCATGCATAATTTACATCTATGAAGTAAGCATGAGTTCCTGATTTGAAGTACTGAAAAGAAATGAAAAAGTAGCTGTAACCAAGTAGCATACTTCTTTTGGAGTAAAGATCTAAAGTCAAATAATTATGATGGTTTGTGAAAAAAAATAAAATTTACCTCTTGTAGAATCAAAGAAAATGCAAAAACATCCACTTTTGTATCATATTCTTCATTACGAAAGACTTCAGGAGCCACATACCTGCCTGTTCAAAGAGAAGTGATAAAGGTGATAAATGATAAAAGAACATCACTCTATCACATTAAAATTCAATTATGCAATTATTAACAATAAACTAGCATGCACAAAGTTCAATAGCAAACTCCTTTTTCCTTGATATCCTTCAGATATTTTAATCATTGTCCTCTATGTTTGCAGTAAATCTTGTAGAATGTTTGCTCCACTAAAATAGTGTGAAGCAAAGACACTTCAAAATGCTTAACATGCCTGTGTAATCTCGAAGTCAGATTCTGGCACTTGCTGCACCCTACCTCACCTTGTCTGGTACTTCAAACCTATTACAACTCTCGTACTATTAAAATGTTAATTTTAAAGTACTGCTTTTATATAGAATATTTATATTATCAGTATACAAGGCTTCTAACTCCTTGATGTTTCTAGTATTTTTACACATGTATCCAAAGTTTGCAATAGCACCTGATACGGCTTGGTAGGGGCCATATTATCGGTCCAACAACTTAGTGGCATGTTGTCATGGACTTAACTGGAATAAACTAACATAAGGCACCCTTATGATATTAGTCTACAAAGAGTCAACAAGTACAACCTCACACAAAAGAGAAAGTTGATTAATTTAAAAACGGAGGCACGTACAAGTCTTAGTGTCTCACTCAAAATCACAGCTCTCAAATAATTCAACAAAAACTTAGAAGCTAAGAAGAAAACAAGGATCTTAAGAAGTACAAAGACAAGCCACAACCCATAAGTCCAGCGAACATCGCTTAATCGGGTGTCAAAGACATTGACAAGCCTACCACTAGTATCAACCCAAGTCTCTATACTATTGGCAAGCTTGATATGAAGTCCAATGGTATCCCAAGACCTCTATGGTACTAAAAGATCCACTGGCTTCTATTACTTCAACTTGTCTTGTTAGCATGTGAGACAAGTCTGAACATATTTCTCTATATCAGTCCTCATTTTTTACCAGTAGAAGGCCCTTTCCACAAGAGCCCAAGGTTTTTGTATTGTATGTCTCGCCTAGAGAGAATTATGACACTCTCTCGAGAGTTTTCTTCTCAAATTATTCACCCTTCGAACATAAACTTTGTTTCCTTTCGTGTAGCCATTCTAGATTCAAAATTGTCATGCCTTTTCTTTTACTGTTGACTATGGGTCATTGTACAATCCACTCCCAATCTTGGGTAGAAGGTGGAAGAACTACATTCATCAATTACACCTTTCTGCATAAAGCATCAACAATGACGCTTGCTCATACTCCATCACCATATTAAAGTTATCCAAGAAGTCATGCTCTCATGCTTGCTTTTAAGAGAGCTTCTTCTAAGCTTGGAAGCAACTCAATGAGATAGTGTTCACCTCAGCATAAATCACATCCTGAGAAGGTAGTGTCTCCACACTTATAAATAGTAAACCACCGTTGTCATCTCATTCTCATGCATGAGCGCCTGCTAGTCAATCTAATTGAGCTTACGACTCTCATAGGCCACCTAGTGACTTGTGCAATAGCACTCCTCCAATAGTCCGAAGAATCTATGTAGACTTCAAATGGCTTTGCATAACCTGATAACATTGAGTATGAACATTTTGTGTTTCTTTTTATAAGATTTGCCAAGTCAGCATATTTGTGTCATGGCATGTCCATCTCTAATATTAATATCCATGGTTCTGATATAGGAACTAATATGCTTAATAAGGCAAAATTCTAAACTATGAAAAAGCACCAGATTGGATAAAGCTCAAACATGGAGAAGAAAAGCAAACACATCATTGAGTACTATAAAAAATGCATACCTTCATGTGACAAGTACAGAGTATGATTTATCAAATAAGTAAATACAGAAGTAAATGATTCTAGACTTACAGGCATCTAGACATGTCAATGGCCTATCCTCTCTTGCAGTTTTTGCCACTTTTAACAACTTGCTAACATCAAAATCCGCAACTTTCAGATGTCCAGTATCATCTAGCAAGATGTTTCTGTTCTCTCGCGATAAGGAAAGTAATGATTGTTTGAAAAATTCATAGTTCCCAGGTTGATAATCATAATACCAAGAGAGACTGTGAAACAAGTAAAACAAAAAATCTGACCAAGTCACTTACGAAGGCTCAAGATCACGGTGAATGATGGCTTCTGGTTTGTGCTCATGCAAATAGTTCATCCCTCTAGCATGTTAATTGAAATAAGAGTCAAATTATGCTTGAGGATTATTAAATGTGTTCAAATTAAGAAAAGATAAAAATAAGAAAAGCTCCAATGGGACATGACGCCTTATAATCATCCTCAACATCTTTTCAGAAGTGACTTTCAAATTCTAGTCCTAGCAAAATTGCAAAAAGACAAACTTGCCCAAAAGAAAGATCACTCCAGACTGCACTTGATGCAGTTAAAATCCGAAAATTTAAAAGGAGAGGGAATAATAAGCGATCCCATTGTAAATAAAGTTCATCTCAACAACAAAAACTAAGCCTACTATGAAACAGATACACTAAGTTCAAAAAAAGAAAAGAGTGAAAATTTAATGTGTAATGTTCAATCTCTTGTTCCTGCATAAATGAGAACAAAGCAAGAGAACACAAATGACAAAACGTAAACCAACCTAGCTATGTCAAGTGCATAACGGACTGCTGATGCTGGGGTTTGAGCTCCTTCCCTCTTCAAAAAAGCACGAAGATCGCCCTAAATACCAAAATAACTAAATATTATAAAATCACATCTCAAGGCGATGGAAAGGCTCATATATTGATCGATATGAGGATACTAAAATTTAAATTGTGCACAAAAGAAAAGGCAGCGTAGACACACAAAAAAAGAAAAAAAACAAAATGAAGACTTCTCATGAACATAACAATATTTGGATTGAAACCTACATGGAAAAGCAAAACATCTAAGATGCATTCTGAATTCAATGGGCATCAGAACCCTACCCAACCACCCACTAGCATTGCCTGGATTCTTTCTGCTTCCTTTCCTTTATTTTACATTTTGTTGATCTCTCTCTTTCTAATAATACTAAGTTACTGAAAACATGTCATATCCTGCTTAGCAGAATAATCTAATCACAAAATTGAGAGGCTGCTCTGAACAATTCCAGTTTAATCCATGAGTAGTTATATCAGAACAAAATAAAAACAAACTTCACAAATAATAAGCAAAGTAAGCTAAGAGTTTGCAGATTTTTTCAAACAAGGAATTAATCTCGATTGGACCAGTATCAACTGATGGATACAAACTGGTCCAAGTAACATTATTAAAGCATATAACTTGGTGCTAGTGTAGTACTCTGCAAGGACTGCACTACCACCTGAAACAGCACAAAACGGGTGGTACATACCTGTCCAGGAGTGGATCAGTATGCGAACCGCCTCTGTTTTGGGTGGTCCTGTCCAACTCAGTATTAAAAAAAATAAAACAGCCATTAGAGCTCACAAATGTAAGCCCTCTTCTCGCCATTACCCTCTTCTTGTGGCACTGTTTCCATTCGTCACTGCTGTCGTTCGTCATCATCTATCTTCCTGTACACTCTCTCTCCTCCTCCTACTACTACTACTCTTCCTTCTTCCTTCTCCTTCTCCGCCACTTCCTCTTCTTCCTCCATCGCTTCTTCTTCCTTCTTCCTTTTTCTTCCTCCTACATTGTGCCTTCCTCTTCTCCATCTACGTCTTTTATAGATACTATGCTTCTACGTCTTTTATAGATACTTATTTTATTATTATTGTTTTATCCAATGACACCTCACCAGATCATCTGCTATATAGATAATGTACTGATCCAATAGGTCACTAAAACTAATATCAGACTGATATTTAAATCTTAAATTCAGGTAGTAATCAAAATGTTCATCCAAATTACAAATAGAACCTTTGGCAAATATTCTGTAACGATCATCATCGGACTACTCTGAGTAACAGCTCCCAAGAATTGGACTACATTAGGGTGTCGTATCTGCTGAAGCAATGCCAGCTCATCCCTGAATGCTTTTCTGCAGAACAGAGAGGAAACTTTAAAATGACATTAAAATTCAAAAATAAAGATAAGAAAGGAAAACAATACACCAAGTGAATATCAACATATGAGACTACCACAAAACATATAGATAACAAGGACCAACCCACACTTTATCCTCATCAGCAATTATATCTTCATTAAACCTTTTAACAGCAACTTGAATTCCATGCCATGTCACTACCCGAAATGTTCCCTAAAAATTAAGGTTCACAAATGAAGATTAATACAATCTAGCTGAAAGTTAAAATACAGAATCTAAAGAAAATTTATACAAATAAGGGTTAGCAGGCATATTATGGTATTAGAAACTGACAAAATGCTAACTCAAACAGAATCATATATATGTATTATGTCTAGTGTGGAGGCACTTTAATGATGATTAAAAAAAGAACTGTGTATAAGTGTATTTGGTTAATATCCAAACATGTGAATGCAGAAATAAATTTTCTATTAAGAGCAATGATTTGAATACCGTAACGTACTACCTACTACGGGCGGTATATATCAAGGTTCGCTGTACCGTACCGTACCGGCGTTTCGACCCGGGCTCAGTACGGTACGGTAACGGTATACCGGGCGGTACATCAGGGTGTACCGAGTGGTACGCCCTGATGTACCGAATATTTTTTTTATTTTTTTTCATACTGTAGCAGTGCTACAGTATAGTACTGTAGTATTGTAGCAATACTATAGTATAGTATTGTAGCAATGCTACAGTATAGTACTGTATCACTGTAGCGGTACCGGGCGATCCGCGTACCGGTGACCTGTCGGACCGGTACGGGCGGTATGCTTCGGTACGGCAGACCTTGGTATATATTGGTTCGCTAGTAGATCGGCATGCGGAGCGCCCACTACCAGGCGGTATCAGGTATTTGGCCCCGTATCGGGCGATACGAGGTTGTACCGAACGGTAACGATCAAAATTTCGATCGTTACTAACCTGTACAGCCGGTACTGGTCAATTTCAACCATTACTGACCTATACCGGGCGATAACATCGAAACTGACCATTACCGAATGGTAACAGTGTTCCGACGATCAATTTGACCGTTGGAGGACTCCTCAAGGGTTTTTAAACCCTTTCCTCCTCTCTATTTCAATCCATTTCACTCTCACACTTTCTTAAACTTTCTCAAACTTATTTTTTCTCATATTCTCTCACATTTTCACTCTCTTAAACTGAACAAAGCAACGAATTGTGGATTAAATCAAATTTAGAAGGCTAATTTGGGAGGATAAAGAGGAAAACTTTTTAATCAAGAGGTATGTATTCTCTTTCTAGATTTTTATTGATTTATGAGATGATTAAGCCTATTCTATGTGATGTATGACTTAATGTCTAATATGTTGTTTGATATGTTTTTGATCAATGTTTGAAATATCGTATCGTACCAGCGTTTCGACATTCGCTCGATACGATACGATACTGTATACCGAGCGATATACCGTTCAGTATATCGCTCGATATAATATATATATATATATATATATATATATATATATATATATATATATATATATATATAATATTTTTATATATAAATATTTTTATAAAAGGCGACGTCATGTCACCTCGGCAACGTCGTCGAAAAAGGCGACGTCGCCTTTAATATATATATATATATATATATATATACATATATATATATACATACATATATATATATACATACATATATATATATATACCGTCCGATAATGGGCGGTTCGTGTACCAATCAACTGACAGACTGGTACATACCTCCCGGTATGGGCGGTATTATTCGAAACTATAACTTGCTTTTGATGGTAGAATAATATTAATTAAGGAGTAATTAAGGTCTTTAATGTTGTGATTAGTGTGTTTAATATTGATTTATTTAAAATTAGACACTTAATAGTTCAAATGTTTATATTTCATGTATATTAAGTATTGGATCATATGTTTGTGATGGTATAATAGGTTTAATTAGGTTTTAATAACTAGTAATTTTAGTGATGATTTAATCGAAATGTGATCGATATTGGGTCAATTCAATATCTTTAATACCTATTAAGATGTTTGTCATGTTTATAGTGTTGAAAGAAAAGTAATTAGTGGATAATTAACTATATTAATAATGTGATTAGTGTATCAAATGATGATTTCATCGTAATTGGACCTATATTTGATCAAAATTATGTATTTAATACTTTTTTTATGTGTTTAATATATTTATGATATGTTATCATAATTTAACCAATATTGGAACGGACCGAAATTGCGAATCTTGCAAAAGGCTACTCCTCAAAGTCTGAAAAAAATATGTGGCACTATTCTTACCTAATTTACATTAGTTTTGCTAAAACTAAACTAAATGTATATTTATTTCTGACTTAAAAACTCTATCCTAACTTTATTTTTTTCTTTCTATTTTTCAGGTATTTTCGAAGGGTCTTATGCCTATTTTAGGCGTATCGAGCTCGAAACATCAATATGGTACGATATTTAGAACCTTGATTTAGAGTACAAAAAGTCAAATGAGATACTGAAATCAAAGAGGAGCAGTAAAGAGCATCCACTTTGTCTCTGGACATAATTTACTTGGAATGACACTAGTGGCAATTTAATAATAGGAAAACCATATCACCAAATCATTTTTGTGAATTTCAAATACAGAAAACATAC
The DNA here is from genome assembly GCF_036884655.1 of Musa acuminata AAA Group. Taxonomy (NCBI): domain Eukaryota; kingdom Viridiplantae; phylum Streptophyta; class Magnoliopsida; order Zingiberales; family Musaceae; genus Musa; species Musa acuminata. The sequence continues at coordinate 88,888 of NC_088335.1, read as the reverse complement.
AGTGGATCTATCTATCTTTGTGAATTTCAAATTATTGAAGTGGTCATTTAAATTTAACAAAAGTTAAATTCTTTTCCATGCTTAAAGAAATACATTTCACCATATCACCAAAACAAATATTGTGAAGTTTTAAGACAGGATAGTGGAGCTATCTTTAAGTTAGAACAGCCTTGACTAGGTTTGATAGGATCGAGAAACATAGGTAGCATAATTAAGTTGTGCATGCAACTTAAGGAACAAGAATAGCAATAACAAATAGTGAATCTAATATGTCAATAAGATGATTTTATTAGTCCATATTTCATCACATATCCTTGCTCATTTCAAAATTCAGAATAGTACTTAATTTCATCAGAATCATTACCCAGCATCACCATTATGCAATGTAAATGTGAATCTCATGATGAAGAGTATTAGCCAAACCAGAACAAAAAAAAAAAGAAACACTTCTGAAATCAACATCTTGGGCTTTATCTAGTTCACACATTTCCCATGAGAAGGCCAATTTTACCAAGACAAATTTATGGTGTAATAGGAATAAGCTTAATATTGATCTCTTCAAGTAGATGGTTGCTTAGGCTAACTTGAATCAGGCATCATTGCACTTATATCATGTGAAACAGCTTCTCAGTGATCAACAAAGGTCATCATCCTCTGCTCATTGATCAATAACATAAGAAAATTTATTAATGATTGTTTTACCATAATAAATGATGTTTCAACTTTCGAGTTCATAAGATAGTATTGAAGCTGCCTTCAACTCTTTCGAACAGATTACATCTCACCTTGCAATCAAATTTGCAACAAAAACTGCTTTCTTGATACTGTCAAGATGAAAAGATCATAGAAGACAACAACATAAGTAATCAATATGAGACATGAAAATTTTGGTTTCAGAATAGCTGGAATAGGTCAGGTCTATGTCAGATAATGACCTAGGGACTTTTAGACTTAAAGCTAACCTGAAACTGTGCATCCAAGATCAATCCAATTATTTGCAATCAACCCACACAAAATTCTAATTTGGTGGTACTGCAGTTCTACCAGTCTAACTGGTTTTCTGTTAAGAATTTTCATACATCACCAAAGCATCCTACAAAGCATCATGAATACAAGGTTCACCCTGTATTCGTGCATGCGATAGACATTGAGCAGGTCCTATAATTCAGACCTGCCAATCACCCGTGTAGGAACAGCCATCAGAATTCTAAGCAAAATAGCAGCAACAGCAGATGACAAATGACTGAGAAAGAGAAAAAGGAAGTGAGGGACAAAGGACTTGTAGAGTGAAAAAGGAGACCACTTAACCATTGGAAAGGCAATCTTAAGCCATGATCTCAGCTGATCTACCATGCAACTGGAAGAGAGAAAGAGGAGCATTTTCTCCTCTTCAGTAGTGAAGTTGATCAGTAATTTCAAGATAGGAGAGAAAAAGGGACTAAATGATGATGCCAATATTTTTAAAAGTGCTAGACGCTAGAAGGCACCAAGGTCCCAAAATGCCCTAGCGCTCGCCTAAGTGCCCACCCGAGCGAAGCACTCCCAAATATTAAATTTTTAAAAATATATATTACAACTGATAAATTTGAATGAAAAAATAAAAAAATACATCAAATTGCAACAAATAAAAATCCTATCAGGGTGCTGTTTTGCAGGAAATAAGACAAGATATGAATGTGATATTCCTACCTACAGTTCTAAGCAGTAGTTTCAAAATGGGGTGCAATTTGAGGTGGGTGTTATGCAGTGTTTTTTAACAGCTGTTATGTTCTAAGCAGTGTTTTCATATCAATGTGATGTTTACCTATGAAATGAGAAAGAGAGGACTGAGCAGATGGAGAAGTAACTGACAAAAAACTATGGAGGAAGGTGGGGGGAAGGTGGAAACCAATGGCAGACAAAGGTAGTTGGCGAGCGATAGGGTTTCGCTTTGCTGGTTTTTGGTTTCTTTCACTTTTCGGGGGGTTAGGGTAAGTGATTTTAGTTGGTTCGATTGGAGCCATTGGACCAACTTACTTCATCCAAGCTGACCGCGATCAACTTGGCTTCGGCACATGCCCAAGTGTGCGCCCGAGTTGTCCAATGCCTGGGCTCAACCGTGTGCTTGAGTGACTCTTTATTGAAACGTCTCGGCCCGAGGTGTTGCAAGGTGCTCGGGTCTTGCCTCACCCGAGTGCCTTTTAAAAACACTAGATGATGCAAAGTTAAAGATTTAGAAAACAATATGTGAACCTATAAAAGTTCATTTGTTCAATTCCTATGTATAGGCTGAGCACAATTTCAACCTAAAAAAAAGAAAAAGTAATAAAAATGTCTCAATCACAAGATCTTAAGCTACTAAATCGTAGTTCAAAGTTTGAACTTCAAACATAAAAAGTCACCCCAACTTGATTTTTCAACAAAGCAATTAGAAGCTAAACCCCTTTTCTTTTCCTAGTTGGACTGAATAAACCAAATAAAGACAATTTTTTTCTAATTGAGCCAGTATATACACCATCAAGTATTAAGATTACTGTATCTAATTCAGATAGGTGATTAACCCATTCTAAAGCAGAATCTGATAGAAGTATATTTGAAATTTAAGACCAAATATTTCACAAAGTACCCCAATTCATTTTCAATTACTACAACACAACTAATAAGGATCTCCAAAAGATGAGTAGCTTGCACAAAAAGGTAGCATATGTGTTCATCTTATTAGATAATAAACAACTAATTGCCTAATAGCATCATTTATTGTGCTATCCCCTGATATGCTTATCTTCTTCTTTTTTTTTTGTTAAGGATCTGCTTATAAAAGAAGCAACATTTTCATCTGTCTTAGGTGTCAGCCAACTCCAGATCTTCTCCTGTCAGCTTCCAATATAGTCAAACCAATCTTCTAGATTGGTCTTCATGAACATAAAAATAAGTACAAACATGGGTCAGTTTAGCATGACTCGGCTCAGAAACAGCTTGGTGACCCTCAATGTGTCAATCCAACAGACTTAAGTACAAGAGTCTGATCCAGCATAGAGTATTCCTACGTGGTTTTTGAGAAGGAAAAATACGCCAATCCAGCATTGGAAATGAGTAAGGAGCCCAATTCTACGAAGCATAGAAGTGGAGAAACCTTTTTTAAAGAATCTGATAGCCAATTTAGGAACTAATGGAGCTAACCAAGATGCTGCACCACCTTCTAACAGTAATAGAATAGACTTTTCTATTTCAAGTTGTTTGTGGACTAATTCTGTTGTTATCATTAATGGTAGATAGTTGATCAAAAAAGAAGTCCTCACCTAAGTGTTATGCTTGGATTTTCTTCTTCTCCGTGCAATAAACACAATGCATCAAAGATTAAAAATAAATTCTAATTAAGAAAACAAGCTAAAAGGACAGCACATTATTACTTTGAATTTCATGTGTAAGAACAAGAAAAAGAAAATGACAACCATCAGGGATTTTGTTAAAAGTTAAGACCATTAATTCTTGTAGTTGCAAAGGACAAATAAAAGTGTAAGTACTTTTGTTATGTCAACACTGTTTGTGAAATCAAGCTCACTCGGATCGATCTCATATTCAGGGACTTCGCGAACATTTTTGACATGCATGGGAGCAACCTAAATAAGGGACAAAGAGACAAGAATGAATATTAGACAACAGCTTATCATAGAAAATAACATGATCCAAACTTGCATGACATACCCGAACTTTGGCACCATTCTTCTCCAAAAGCCTAATAACTTCATTGTTGTTGTAGTGTATTGCGTCTGCAAGTGGCTGTTAATGATAAAGTAATAAGGAAATATATCTGAAGAAAAGAAATGTGAAGAATACCTCATAGATCCATGGATTCTTTTATGAGGTAAAAAGAAATGTCGTCTATTTGATGGCAAACAATGGTGTATCTTATAGAAAATAAAAACATTTGATCCAATGTTAATAAGATCTACTTATTTAATAATTATGCTAAAATGTATTGTATTGGTTGAACATCACCATGGCTCACAAGGACTTAAATATTGTGAAACCTTTTTTTTTTTTTTTTGCACCTCTAGAATAGATAAGAGTGATAGACCTAGAAAGTCCTTAGCAGATTTAAGAGTAATTTTACAAACTACAACTTGGAAGTGCTCGGAAGTAACTTTACAAGCCAGCTTATAAAACATTAAGAGATTAAAAATTAAAAAAAAATTATTGAAGCGAAAAAAAACATTTTCAATAATTTATATAATAACAAGGACGATATTCATATTTCCATGGTTGCAAAAGCTACCATAGGACCAAAGTAATAAAACACATTAAAAAACCTTGAACAAGGTGATTGAAGAAAGATGATAAGTACCTACAGAAATTGATGTGGTATCGATCTAATGAGAAATACAGGGGAAAAACTTGCACGAGATATCTATTAGCCTAGAAATGACCTACAATATAATTCCTAGCGACACATACAATGGATTTAAGAAAAAAGGAAAAAAAATGAGTTCAAAGAATTACTATAATGTATAGATAATAAGAGTAAATGAGCAATCTAAACTATTTAGGGTCAACTACATGGGTTCTTTTTCTGCCGCTGAAAGGTTAGGGCAATATCACTATATCCACCATCAATCATTTCTTATTATTTCTAGTAAAGATTTCTTAGATAGAACCTTTACCTCTTCTGGCGAAACTTTCCTAAATGACTTACTTTGGTGATATGAAAGTACATGTGATGGAGCTATTAGCACAAAACCAATCAAGTGGCTACCCAACTTGTATTAATAATCAGCCTTTGTTTCTTATCTAATTGCACTCATAACAGAAAAGTTGTTGGACATAACAGAGGAAGTTTCATTGTATGTATTATTGTTGATGACACTATATTGTTGATGATTAGATAGATAAACTTGGAATTAAAACTAACAGAGATAAATTTTAAGAATTAGATGTATCAGGTTAAGTAAAATTCCGACTAAACATATGAAATGGAACTTAAACTACAACATATATGCAATTCTTGTAATGTAACTAGAAAAGCAAAGATATAGTTGAAATAGATCCAGAAAAAAAGAATGGGGTGGTAGGGATTACTATTGGATCTATTATTCAACGAAGTGATTGAACCATTAAAATGGGTAGGGACAGCAAAATATATTGCTCAACCAATTGCCTCCTAAACAACGGAACTAGAAAAGATAGCTCTAAGGTCAGCTATGCCTTAAAGATCAGAGTATTGAGTAGTCAGGTGAAGAAAAAGGTCACACCACAGTTAGTACCAGATAGCAATATTGAAATTAATACGTGGTGTTAGCTAAAAAGATAGAATTATGAACAATTGTTTTGGTGAAAGGTTTAAGAAAACAATAAAAAAGAAAGATCTAATATGGTTAATACATATCCAAAAAGAAATTTCGAACGTGCAGATTAGGCAAGGTTAATAAATTCAAACTGGAGGTACTAGATAAAGGGAAGAAAACGTAAGAAGATACTTGAATAGAAACAATTAGAAAGGACTCTTAATTTATCTGCAGAGATTGCTCTGGACAAATCTCAATGGGATAAAGATATATGTAAGCCTCCCCATGTAGTTTCCAAAACCAACTTCTTGCTCTCTAAATAAAAAACAATGATGATGTTCAATGAATTAAAGATAACTGAGCTTCATTCTTTCTGTCAAATTGAAGAGAGAACATTCACTAACAGAGTAAAAAGAAAATAACAAACTTTACAGACTCTGCATGATAAACAGGTTTTTAACTCAATAAAATAATCTGAAACAAAAAATTATACTAGAATCTTGAAGACGATACAGCAGGAAGAACTTCTTTGTAGAGAAATAGTAAGCAGCAAACCAAAATGGAATACAGATCTAGAGTTTGTCACTACTATGATGTCCTAAGAAGATTCCACCCTGTTGCATTTTAAGAAAAAACAAATTAATCTGATTCATTAATTAAAGAAGGATACAAAGAAGTGCTTATTAAATTGAATCTAGAGGTGGCAAGCATGGAGACATCAAGAATTACAATGATAGAAAAAATCCCTCAAACCAACTTAGTATGATTGGCAAGGAAAGAAGAAACTGACTACTGGTTATAACTTCAGCTTATTTGTTTTCTATTAGCCATAACTTCTTGATAGAATAATCAAAATCATCCTTTAAAAATCTAAAAATTCTAATTATTGCTATTCTGTTTAGGAAAAATGGCCAATACGAACATCAACAAACATTATTTAGGACACATTCCCCATGTTCTAATGAAATTCAAAGCTGAACAGGGAAACCGGATTTCCAACTTTCAGGAGAGATTCCGTGGGAAATTGACCAATGAAAGTATGAAATCAAATTACATAATAAAAAAGAAACATCAATCATTTTGCTGGTTTTTAACTTTGCCCCCCCTTTTTTTGTCCTTCGATCATCTTGACAAATTCAGCCCAGCCAATTCTAGTCTGTAACCAAAGCTATTTTAGACTTAAGCCGAGAAAATTATTCGTATCAAACTCTAAATTTACATGATCGCTTCCCTTTTTCATTTTAAAGAAAAACTGCTTGAGGTCGTTGGAAGTAAATGTCAATTTAATCACTTAGATCAAGACAGACAATCCAACCCCTATTAGTTTTACAGCCTCTTCGTCTGTTTCATTTACACTACAAAAGATATATGACCAGTCACCCAAAACATTAATCAAGCAATTCGTACGAAAACACATGAAAACGGAAAGTATCAGAAGAGGTAGAAAGAACAAAGGAAAAGAACGAGTCTTTTCTCCATAATAATCAAGAAATACCCGGAAAGAACGAATCACTTTCACAAGAATGGGAAGAAGGAATATTTTCTTCAAGAATCAAGAACCCGAATATCTTTCACGTATCAAGAACCACTTGGAGAGAACGAATCTTTTTTCGCAATAATCATCGGCAAATTAACCAACGCATACCGTGCTGCCCCACCGGTCCTCGGGGTCGGCCTCAGCCCCTATCCGAAGCAGCAACTGGGCGATGTCGGCGAACCCCTGGCACGCGGCGACATGCAAGGCGGTGCGCCCATCGATGTCCCTGAAGTTGACGTCGGCGCCCGACCCCAGAACCTCCTTGATCCCGTCCAGGTCGCCCTCGTTGGCGAGGAACATGAGGCGGATGCCGGAGCCTATCTCCTCGGGGACCTGCGTTACTTTCGCGGCGGGGCCGCCGGATAGGGGGACCTCGGCCGACCGGTCATCGTCGCGCTCCGGGGCGAGAGACGACTGCTTGCCAAGGGAGAACCGCGCCGTGGGCTTCCCCTCCATTACCGGGGGCGGGCTGCGACGACCTTCTTCGGGATCGAGGGATTTAAACCCCGGAGCGAGATCGCTAGCGAACGGCAGATGGGATCGGGATTCAAGAAGACAAGAGAGAGAGAGAGAGAGAGAGAGAGAGAGAGAGAGAGAGATTTGTATGCCGTGTGAAACGCGAGTTTGAGAGGGAGAAAGGTCGTTTAGGGGAGCCAAAAATAACATGAAACAGAAAGCAGAAGGTCCATTACCCGTAAATAACAGCCGTAGCCTAACGCGTTGAGTCGATGGTACGACGTTTCGAAGGGGTCACCTGCCACGACTGCAAAGGCAACACGGTTCCACCTCGAACGAGAAGGGCGGGGCCCCACGCAGTACGCTGATATATTAATTGTAATATTTTGTTGATGTTAGTTTTATGTTATTATGTTAAAATATTAATTTAATGATGATACATTAATCTATTTATTAAAAATTGAGAATTATTATTTTTAGCTAGTATATTTTTGAAGATATTTATTAGCTTAGTTCTTAAAAGTTTCGATAGATTATCATGAGATTCTGAACATAATTTCATCTTTATACTTACTCTTTAAAAAAAATGTGCTACAAATATTATAGATCTATAACAAGTTAATTTACTTATTTTCAAGGATCATGACAAATTGTGGATGCCCCATTGGCAAATATGTTAAAGGAGACGTCTCTTGGACAAAAAAGGTTCAAAAACATTAAAAAAAAAGAATTCGTCCAAAAATAAATATGAAAATCATTAGCTCTCTACGTAAATTTTTGTAACGAGAAAACTTCTATGAATGATGATTTACAAAAACATTAAATAACACGTTATTCGGATTTGGTCTAATTTTTCTCTCTGACTATTTACCACATTGAATTTGGGAATCTTAATTGAGCATTGTCTTCCCAGACCAAGTCAACGTAGAAGAATAACCCCTCGAGAGCAGCAACTTCGTGTTAATAATTTTGTAGCGCATGAGATTCTAACTTCTGGAATGTAAATTTACGTAGCCCATTTGCTAACGTTGATAATGACGTTGCTTGATTCCAAATCCGATCGTTAATTTGGGCTTTAAATAAATATAGAGTTTATGACTTGGATACCACCTCGATTCAGTTGCAACATGATGGGTTCATCGGGTTCGGATCCGAAAGCAACCAAAAAGATGTTTTGAGGTCTGTACAAGTGTCCCTCATTTGCAATTCCCTGTTTTTGTTTGATCTTTTAGGGTTTTTTTTAAGGTCAAAGATGGCCTCTGGTTTAATAGTAAAGAGAGGAGGAAATGAATTGGATGGTTGAAGTCCTACCTAGTGTATGTGTTGTGAAGGGAGAATTGATGATCCTCTGGTTTAATAGTAAAGAGAGGAGGAAATGAATTGGATGGTTGAAGTCCTACCTAGTGTCTGTGTTGTGAAGGGAGAACCAATGATTGATGACCCTAACTCGTTGAAGATGGACAATTGAGTAAGATCACTTACTTGAGCCAAAATTATGATCTTAATGGGATGCAGATGCTGGATTATGTTTCTGGCTTGCGTTATGATAAATTGACGATGCGCATGTTGTAACATTTGGAGTTATGCTTACTTAGTTCACACTGCATGTACATGTAATTTAAGATGTGATGAAATGTCCTGCAACTTGGTAACTCAAAAGGATTGTGTTTTTGTGATGAATTAGTTTATCTAAGCCTCTCATACTTTGGTATTAGTTTGGAATGATATTGGAATTGCAAATGTTAAAATATCTTATTCTTGCTCTGTGTTCTTCATGAGGAATCAAGGTTGGCATATATGGACTATGTGTCCTTAAATTTTCCTATTGTGCTAGAAATTGTCGACTTCTTCATTGTAAGGAACTCAAATACTCACCTCAACTGAATCTTATGTCTTATCTTTGTGAGCCTGAAGATTCTCCACATGAAATGAAGCTTGATCTAATCTTGACAGTGTCTTTGTAGCTGTGGTGTGTGAGTGTTGAAACCCAAAAAAAGTTGGTAATATGCAATTTCATCGTTTACTGGATCGCCTTAGTTTTTTTCTCATTTAAAAACAAGCATGTAAAGATTTATTTTGGAGGGATTTTCTGAATAATAATCTGCAATGTGTGCATATGAACTTTCTATGCCATATTGAAAAAGAATTTTGATTAAAAATGTATATTTGCATGATCTTGTTATATATGATATGCAGCGAAGATTTTCTACAACCCCCGAATTAATTGAAGGTGATTGATTTTCATGATAAATATTGTGAGCATACAAGTCAAAGGACAAAAGGTCATATTTCTCAGTTGCTGATTTTCTTCCCCAAAAAAGAGGTTTGATTGTTCAGTTTGATATTTCCTCGTCGTAATGGAAAACTGTATGATGTTCACCACCTGCTCTCGTGGTTTAAATTTCTTTTTATGATGTTGTATGATATTCTTGCAGATGTTGCTTTGCATTAACTTGATATTGACTCCTTTGGGATGCCTTGCAGATTGGAAGTCATTTGAATGACAGAGACAAGATGCATAAGGATACAATCAACTTCTGTCAGGCTGTTCTGCAATGCAAATTTATCGATTGGAAACCAGTGATCTGCAGTAGTTTGTGCCATCCAATTATTCATGTGGATCTTGTAATCACTGTTGGTGGAGATGGCAGGCTTTGACAGGATAGTCACTTTTTGGATGACTCTGTCTCATCAGTACTAGGAGTCAATTCAGGCCCTGCTCAAGTTGAAGAGGTCAGTTGGGGTACTAAACTTAAGGTTTGATGAGTTGACAGTATATCTCCTTATAGTTTCCACCTGTTTCTTGTGTTCCCCTTCCTATTTGTTTATGTGATATTAATATTTCCTTGTTTGACAGGGTGATTGTGTCTCCGTTGGTGCAAAAAATTGATACCATGACAGTTTCATGTCTCATGTTTAAGTCGAGGAGTTGAGCAATGAATTTGGTGCAACAAGAAAGGCATGCCTGGGTCAGAATACTGTAGAGGTATTGGTTGCGTACGAGGGAAAGTTGGATTGGCCCGTTGCGAGACAGTTTGGAGGGGCGGCGTCCTATGCCTCGGGAGAGGTTGGCTTCATTTGTCGGACGACCAGGACCAGGTGAGATGAGACCGACGTATCATAAGTCGGATAACTGGGTTGGCGTGGCTCGGAGTTAGAGCCGGTGAGTCGCGAGTCGAAGATCGAGTTGGAGCGACTCGGTAAAAGATTTGACGAGTCGTAAGTCGGAGATCGAGCTGGAGCGACTCAGTTAGAGATTTGATGAGTCGTAAGTCGAAGATCGAACTGGAGCAACTCGATTAGAGATTCGTCGAGTCACAAGTATGAGGATCGAGTTGGAGTGACTTGGATCGAGCTAGAGCGACTCCGTTAGGGGTTCGTCGAGTCGCAAGTTTGAGAATCGAGCTGGAGCGACTCGGTTAAAGACTGAGCCCGTGGGCCGAGTGATTGATCTCGAATTCAGGTTTTGGTGCCGACGGGTCCAGAGTCGGGAGCCGATCTAGAGTGACCCGGGCAAGAGATTTGGCGAGTCGCAAGTCGAGGATCGAGCTGGAGCGACTTGGTTAAAGATTGAGCATGTGGGCCGAGTGATTGATCCCGGACTCAGGTTTTGGTGCCGGTGGGTTGCAAGTCGGGAACCGATCTGGAGCGACCCAAGCGAGAGATTTGGTGAGTCGCAAGTCAAAGATCGAGTTGGAGCGACTCGGTTAAAGATTGTGCCTGTGGGTCGAGTGACTGATCTCGGACTCAGGTTTTGGTGCCAGCGGGTCGCAAGTCGGGAATCGATCTGGAGCGACCTGGGCGAGAGAGGGCTAGAGATTTGGCGAGTCGCAAGTCAAAGATCGAGCTGGAGCGACTCGGTTAAAGACTGTGCCTGTGGGCCGAGTGACTGATCTCAGACTTCGGTTTTGGTGCCGGCGGGTCGCAAGTCGGGAACCGATCTGGAGTGACCCGGGCGAGAGATTTGGCGAGTTGCAAGTCGAGGATTGAGCTGGAGCGACTCGGTTAAAGACTATGCTTGTGGGCCGAGTGACTGATCTCGGACTCAAGTTTTGGTATCGGCGGGTCACAAGTCGGGAACCGATCTGGAGCGACCCGGGCGAGAGATTTGGCGAGTCGCAAGTCGAGGATCGAGCTAGAGCGACTCGGTTAAAGACTGTTCCCATGGGCCGAGTGACTGATCTCGAACTGAGGTTTTGGTGCCGGTGGGTTGCAAGTCTGGAACCGATCTGGAGCGACCCGGGCGAGAGATTTGGCGAGTCACAAGTCGAGGATCGAGTTGGAGCAACTTGGTTAAAGACTGTGCCTGTGGGCCGAGTGACTGATCTCAGACTCAGGTTTTGGTGCCAGCAGGTCGCAAGTCGAGAACTGATCTGGAGCGACCCGGGCGAGAGATTTGGCGAGTCGTAAGTCGCGGATCGAGCTAGAGCGACTCGGTTAAAGAATGTGCTTGTGGGCCGAGTGATTGATCTCGGACTCAGGTTTTGGTGCCGACGAGTCGCAAGTCGAGAACCGATTTGGAGTGACCCGAGCAAGGGCTGGACCTGTGGGTCGAGTGAAGGCTGGGTGGCGTCGTTGGGCGGCACGCCAGATTTTGCCCGGATGCCATCATGCCACGTGGTGAGCCAGGTGGAGCGGCGCGGGACTTGGTGGGAAACTTTTGTTTCAAATGGCCTCCGGCGAGAGATTTCGGGTGACGAGGCGCCGTCTGGATGGAGCTCTGAGGCCGATGAATCTAGCGAATCTAAGGGGTTATGATGGGTTTTAAATGCTGCGACCATCTCTTTCCTTGGGAAGCCCAATCGTCGTCTCGTAGTGGAGTAGCCTGCCCTTTATAAGCCCTTTCCAGAGTAATTGCCATCACTTTTGCTTCAGTCCTTCATCCCGCGCCCCAGCTTCTTTCTTCCAACCTTGAGGTCGGGATGTCTCCGTCTTCATCTTTGTCTTCATCTTCGTCTTCTTCCTCCGGGGCCCCGCAAGCTGAAGTCGTCAGTGTGTCCTCTGATAGCGCTCCCTCAGAGGGCATAGGGAGCTCTGCCGCGCTTGAGACTCTCAAGTCGTGGCACGATGTGGACTCAGTGGTGACCGAGGATCTATTGAGGGTACTCCGGGATCGTTATCGTGTCCCAGAGTGTTATGGCATTCACGCCCCTTGACTCGGACAGTGGTCGTACGATCAGTTTCCCGATGGGTTCGGGCTGACCGTAGGGGCCTTTGAGGCGGGGCTGCGGTTCCCGCTGCACTTCGTCATCGGGGAGTGCCTCCATCACTAGGGAATATCGTCGTCCCAAGTGACGCCAAACTCTTGGCGCTATCTGGTGGCCTTTATTGGGGAGTGTCGGGGGGCTGGGATCGAGCCGACTAGGACCCTCTTCCTGGCCTACTTCCGCCTGTGTAAGGGGCAAGGCGAGTATTACTTGACCGCTCGTAGCGGTTTTAAGATCAACGATGCACCTTCCAACAACAAAGGTTGGAAGACCCGCTTCTTCTTCATCAGTTGTAGTCGGGGGTGGGGTTTTAGCACTGGATGGACCTTCCGAACCATTGATAATACCTCCCCGTTGTTCTTTGTCGGAGAAACAACGGACGTGACTTGGCTGAGGGGCATCTTGTCCTCTTCTCGGGCAATCAGGGAGATGACCGAGGAGTGGCTGGTCGAGGCAGAACAGAGCCCTGCCATTGGGGGTATGGTCATTCGCATATGATGGATCGTCCACTCGTCCCGAGCTATCCGACCGACCGATATTTTTTTGTAGAGATGGTGGATCTTCAATTTGTGGAGAATACGCTTAGCGCCAAGGCCGCTGTGCCACCGCCTCGAGACGGCGAGGATCCCGGAGCTGGGGATGCCCCACAGGAGGGCACACCAAAGTGGACGTCGGGATCTCTGGAAGCAGGTTTCCCTCCAAAGAAGGCAAAGACCTTGGTCCAGAGGATGCCTGCGAACTCGACTGCTCATGCGAGAGCTGTCTCAGGATCATCTGGGGCTGCTCCCCAAGGCGAGGGCTCGGGGAGCGCGAGGGGGAAGGGGGTGGTCGGGTCATCTGGTGGTGACCCTTCTAGGAGGACGCCGGCGCGCCCGACGTCGATGCGGGACCTATGCCACGTTCGTTCTCGGGCCGAAGGCAAGTAGTACCAGGCCCTGAACATGGCCGACCTTCCGATTGGGGAGCCGGGAACCCCCTACGTCTCTCGATGGGCGACTCTCAAGGCTGACAGTCGCATCTGGGGCGACGGGTCGACCGCTCAAGAGTTCATCCGAGGGGCACTTCACCCGGCTATGGCAAAGGATCTTTACTGCTCCCCCTCGGAAGTGCTGGCGGACCGGGTGGCCAAGTCGCTTGTCTGGGTAAGTGGTGGTTTTCTTTCCTTGCTTGATCCTTCCTTGTGTGGGTCCTAATGCCGATCTTTGTGCAGGGCCAACACTACACCATGGCGCTGATCGATCGGGTCCTCAACGCCGGGCGAGTGATCGAGCGTCAGTTAGACGTCTACGCTGCTCTTCGCTTGGAGAAGCTAGAGCTGAAGGTCGGGGGGGCCCGAAGGCCGTTGTCGCGGTCGAAGAGTGTGCCTCTACTCTGGATGAGGAGGTGAACCGCTTGAAGGTCGAGCTGGAGGAAAGCTGGTCATGCATCTGGATGCTGGACAATGAGCTGCTGACCCTTTCTCACGATGTCGAGACCGCCAAATCCTTGGCTTGGGCCGCTGAAGAAGTCCTGAGGGAGGAGCGGCTAGCGTTGCCTGAGAAGATAAAGGAGGCGATCGTCGAGTACAAGTCATCCGTTGGGTTCGAGCATGGCTTGGTGAGGTCGGGGCGGGTGACATACGAGTTCGGGTATCGAGTAGCCTGTGCTCGCTTTCGAGCGAGGTACCCGAACTTGGAACTAGAACCAGACCCATTTGCTGACCAGTCGGAGGACCAGAATGTCGACATGCCGACGAGCATCCCCTTTGATGACGGGCCCGAGACCCCCCCCCCTCGGAACTAAGGGTTGTACTTCCCTCTTTCTTTTGTTTTGGTCGGGTCGAGTTTTGAAACTATATCGCCCGATCACAATGTGTATCTTTTTCATCAATAAAAACTCCTATTTTGGAATCCTGACTTCTCGTCTTTCTCTACCACAGAGGTACATGCTTCTTTCAATTGATAAAATGCGTCTTTTCGGGGCCTTGTCCTTCGATTTTTATGGATAGAATTTCTTCAAATTCGTCGCATTCCATGTCCTCAGCAGAGGTATTCCCTCTAGGGTCTCAAGTCGGTAGGTCCCATCTCGAACCACATCACAGACTCGATAGGGGCCTTCCCAGTTAGGCGCGAGTTTTCCTCTCCCTCTGGTCGGGTCGCTCACCTCTACCTTTCGGAGGACGAGGCCCCTGACCTTGATCGGTCGCGGACGAACTTTGCAGTTGAATATCCGAGCCGTTGCCTTCTTGTACGACAGGGTAAACAGAGACTCTCCTAAGGAAGTTTTGGGAGTTGTTCGCATTGCCCATAAGATGCTAGGGAGCTTGTCCACCCAGGCTCTGTGCGCGCCCGATATCCTCTTTTTCAGGCCCTCCAGAATCGCCCAATTCATTACTTCAGTATGGTCGTTAGTTTGGGGGTGTGCAATCGAGCTGAACCTCAACTGTATCCCATATGATTGGCAATAGGCCTTGAACTTAGCGTTGTTGAATTGAGCTCTGTTGTCGGTGATGATAGCCCTCGGGATCCCGAACCGAGTGATAATGTTCTTCCACGTGAAGCTTTAGATTTGTTTCTCGATGATGGAGGCCAAGGGTTCGGCTTCAACCCACTTCGTGAAGTAGTTGACCCCGACTATAAGAAAGCGTCGTTGTCCCAATGCTGAAGGAAAGGGTCCATGGAGATTGAGTCCCCATTGGGTGAAGGGCCAGGTCGCATCCATCAGGGTAAGAGGGACTACTGGCTGATGTTGCAGTCAGGCGTGCCTTTGACATTGTTGGCACTGCTGCATGTATGATATAGCGTCCTGGCGCATGGTCGGCCAATGGTATCCTTGTCTGAGAGTCTTGAAGGCCAAGGTTCGTCCCCTGATGTGCTCCCCACAAATCCCCTCGTGGAGCTCGGCCAGGACCGTTTCAGCTTCTGATGGCGCGGGGCAGCGCAAGAGGGGTTGAGAGAAGGCCCTACAGTACAGCTTTCTGCCGATGATGCAGCACCAGGCTTAGGTTTGTCTCAACCATCTCGTAGCCGTCGGGTTATCGAGCTTCGTTCTGTCCTTCTTGAAGCGGAGGATTTCTTCTATCCAGCTTGGAGGTACCTCCGTTTTGGCGACCTCATGAGTCGTCACTATTGGCGCTGTTACGGACTCAGTTGCTGGGGTCGATGTTGGGCTGCGGGCAGAGGCTGATCTGGCCAACGCATCGGCCCGTGTATTATGCTCCCGAGGTATTCTAGTGATCAAGAGGTGGTTGAAGCGATGGGCGAGCCACTCCGCCTTTGTCAAGTATAATGCCATTGTTGGGTCACAGGCTTCGTAGCTCCCATTTACGTGTCCCGTCACCATCTGGGAGTCGCTGAAGACTTCGAGGTTGCCTGCATGCATCTCCAGAGCAAGGCGTAGGCTGTGAAGTAGCGCCTCATACTCGGCCTCATTATTGGTGGCCTGGAATTGTAATCAGAGCGATCTCTGGTAGGTTTCTCCGGATGGGTCTTTGAGGATAAGCCCGACCCTGACTGCTTCGGTAGTGGACGAGTCGTCCACATGCAAAGTCCATGTGCTCTCGTTGTTCTCCTACCCAATAGCATGGTCTTCAGGAGTTAGCTCAGAAATGAAGTCAGCTAGTACCAGAGCTTTGATGGCGGTCTTGGGGGAGTACTGAATGTCGAATTCGTCGAGCTCGACCGACCACCACAGCATCCGACCCAATGCGTCGAAGTTGGAAAGGATTTGCCGCAATGGCTAGTCGATGATCACTTTGATTATGTGAGCTTGGAAATAGGGCCGCAGCTTTTGGGCCATCTTCATTAGCGCGAGGGTTAGCTTCTCGATCGGGGAGTATCGTGCCGCGGGCCCAACGAGGACATGGCTGACATAGTATATGGGTTGTTGCGTTGGTGGCGTTTCCCGAACTAACACCGAGCTGACTGCCTACGTCGAGGCCGCCAGGTAGAGACCAAGGGTTTCGCCTGGCTCGGGTGAGGCGAGTCGAGGCAAGCGGGCAAGGCATGCTTTCAATTTTTCGAAGGCTTCTTCACATTCCGGGGTCCACGTAAAGTTGTCGGCTCGTCGTAGAGCCTGGAAGAAAGGGAGACACTTGTCGCCCGAACGCAACACGAACCTGTTGAGCGCTACCAACTTCCCGGTGAGTCGCTGCACCTCCTTGATCGAGCGAGGGGAATGCATCTCGATTATGGCCCGAACCTTTTTCGGGTTGGCATCTATCCCCCTCTGGTAAATGACAAAGCCGAGGAACCTCCCCGAGCTGACCCCGAAGACGCACTTTGCGGGATTCAGACGCATGTTGAACCGTCTGAGCATTTGGAATGTTTCCGCTAGATTGGTCAAGTGTGCGCTTGCAGCCTTGCTCTTTATGATCATGTCGTCAACATATACTTCCATATTCCTCCCGAGCTGGTGCTTAAACAGCTTGTCGACCATCCTTTGATAAGTTGCCCTAGCGTTCTTTAGACTGAAGAGCATCACTTTATAGCAATACACCCCTTTGTTAGTGATGAAGGCGGTGCTCTTTTGATCTTGAGTCGCCATCCGGATTTGGTTGTAGCCCGAGAATACGTCCATGAACATAAGGAATTCATAGCCTGCGGTGGCGTCGACTAGTTGGTCTATCTTGGGAAGCGAATAGCAGTCCTTGGGGCAAGCCCGGTTGAGATCGGTGTAATCAACACACATCCTCCAGCTTCCATTGGATTTCTTAACGAGAATTACATTCGACAGCCACCGAGGGTATTTCACCACGGTAATGAATCCCGCTTCTTTAAGGCAGTCGGCCTCATCACTGATTGCCTTTTGTCGGTCCGGAGCGAACTTCCTTGGTCTTTGCCTCACCGACCGAGCCTCGGGGTCGATGTTAAGCTGGTGTTGGGTCACCAATGGCTCAATCCCGGGCATCTCCTAGGGGGACCGTACGAACAAATCAGCATTTTTCCTCAGGAAATCGATGAGGTGGAGCTGATATGCTTC
This sequence comes from Musa acuminata AAA Group, assembly GCF_036884655.1. NCBI lineage: Eukaryota > Viridiplantae > Streptophyta > Magnoliopsida > Zingiberales > Musaceae > Musa > Musa acuminata. The sequence continues at coordinate 71,468 of NC_088335.1, read as the reverse complement.
GAGGAGCGTCGTCCTGACTTTCACGATTAGATCGGACCGGTTCCTTTTTAGGGGTACCTCGGTGAGTCGGGGATTTGACTCTCCTGGATCACTTCGGGATTCCCTGATCCCCGCCGAAGTCGAAAACTTGATGGCCCTGTGGTAGGTGGATACCACCGCCTTTAACTTGTTGAGTGTCGGTCAGCCGAGGATGACGTTGTAGGCCGAGGGCAGATCGACTACCATGAAGGTAGTCATTATTGTTTTTGCTCTCGGCTCTTCCCCGGTAGTGACAGGGAGGATGGTGGACCCGAGCGGGGAGATGGAATCCCCCGTGAATCCAGTGAGTGCCGACGCCATGGGGGTGAGGTCCTCCTTGGTCAAACCGAGCTTCTTGAAGGCGTTGAGGTACAAGACGTAGGCGGAACTCCTAGTATCGACCATCACCCTTTTGACCCGAGTGTTGGCGATCCGGATGGAGATCACTAAAGCATCGTCATGATGGGAGCGCTCGACTTCTTTGGCTTCGAAAGTGATTTCAGGCTCGAACTCGGGCCAAGGATGTTTCTTGACCATGCTCTGGGCGTAGGCCTTCCTTGCCGTTGAGCTGCTGCCGCCGGCCGCTGGTCCTCTGGAGACGACATCGATCTATCTTTCGACAGGTCCCCTGAGGCATGGAGTCGCTTCCCGAGGTTCCTTGAGATAGCACCCGAGGTGACCTCTCCGGATTAGTTCCTCGATTTGATTCTAGAGGTCGCGGAAGTTTTTCGTGTTGTAGTCGTAGTCCTAGTGGAACCTACAATATTTGGACTGATCTTTGTGAGTAGTTTTCATGGGGTTGGGCTGTCGCAAGAGACTCTTCTCCCTGATTTAGAGAAAGATCTTGGTACGAGACGTGTTCAGAGGGAGAGGCGGGGGCCTCGGGAGCAGTAGCTCTTGTCGGTCGGGCCTCCGGTGGGGTTGCGTCGGGGCTGCTGAGGTCGTTCCCCGGGATTGTTCCGCCCTTGGCCTCTTGCCGTCCATGCACTTTCCCGCCACCAGAGTTTCGACGGTGATGTACTGTTTGGCGCGCCGAAGCATCTCGGGGATGGTCATTGGTGGCTTTTCGATCAGCGACCAGAAGAACCTTGAAGGCTTCAAGCCCATCAGAAATGCCTGCATGATTAAAGAGGGGTAAGCATCCGGGAATCCCTAGATTTTAGTGGTGAAACGTGCCACAAACTGAGAGAGCGACTCATCTTCGCGTTGAGATAACGCAAGTAAGGTGGCCATGGAAGGCCTGGGTCGCACGCTTGCGAGGAAATTTTGCTCGAACTCCTTGGCGAGCTGGTCGAAGGACGAGACCAAGGACTAGCACAATCGGCTGAACCACGCTCGTGCTGGTCCCCTGAAGGTGGTCAGGAATGCCCGACACATCAGTGCATTAGAGGTGCCATAGAGGGCCATCTGAGCTCGAAACACGGTGACATGCTCCGCGGGATCGGAGTCGCCGTCGTACGTCTCCAATGCCGACAGCCTGAAGTTGAGGGGTACAGGCTTGTCCTATATTTCCTAAGTAAAAGGGGATCTGCCCAAGCCACCTTTGTTCGACTCACTCCACGATTTCTGGAACTCGCGTTGGAACTCGTCCAAGCGTTGGTTGACCCGGGACAACTAGATCCTGAACGAGTCATCCGCCAAGTCGAACGATATGGTGTCAGGCTCGGAGCAGGGCGGTGTGATTCGGTAGGGTGCGAGTATGCTCTACTCGGGCGGACCTCTCGGGTCCGTCGTTTGCTCTCGGGCTTCTATTGTCCCGACCTGCTCCCTGCTCGGCCTTTGTCGGGTCGGGTCAGTCGGGGGAGCTACTAGCCGCACGATCAGGAGAATGAGTGGGACGAGCATCTGCATCATCCCCGCCATTGCTTGTACTTGCTTGGTCAGGCTAAGGAACGCCTCGAGCGACACGGCCGAGGGTCCTATGGTAAGCCCGGGGGGCGACAACCCCGGGTCATTGAATAGGCGCCAGTAGTGATCTGGTGTCGAGGTCGGGATCCCCCCGTCTCTGAGGACGGGGAGGGACTGATCTCCGGGCCCGATAGAGGGATGACCGGTCGGTGGTTCTCCTTCGGGGAGAGCTCCTACGAGATGCTCTTGCAACATGGCCCTCCTCCTAGCGTCAAAAATGTTGGTGAACAAATATGCCGTGGTTGATGAGTCAGCACGGCTTGGTCCATGGGTCGATGTCGAGAGTCTTCTGTTGGCTGAGCTGGATGCCGAGGTAGATCGGGCCCTCGTGACGAGGTGTTGATCAGCGTTTCTCGGTCCGAGCGTCGTTTATGTTGAGCAACATCTCTCCATCTCTAGGCTGGTTGGCAGCTCGCCTTCGTACACTGGATGGCAATTCCTAGGTTGAGATGCTTACGACTCGAGGGTGATCGCTTTCTTGCAAAAATAACATTCGTCGGGTGATTCCCGACTTTGGCCCATCCGACGAGCAAGTCAGTAGTTGTTTTTCTCTTCTTTTTTCTCTCCCCTAGCCAGATATTGACCGGAGGCTTTTATACTACTGTACGAGGGTCGGTCGTATGCGGGTTTGGTGTGGCGACCGATCCTCGAGGGATGAGACGATACTTTTGTGCGATCGTCGTCCCGGGATACGCGGAACGACGCCAGACGATGCCGTCCCGAGCTTTCGGGATGGGACATACCAAACAACGCCTTGGTATGGGTTCTGACTTGGCGCTTGGGGGTGCTCCCCTTGCTGACTCGGTTGTAGCGCAGCGTGACATCGGTTGTGACGTGTCTTGAACCCAAAATATACCTTATCAACCCACAACAGTTCTGCCCATCTCCTTCCTCGACTCCTTGATCCCCTAGCTCGACACCTTGTACTTGTCGTCCCGGCTCTTCACCAGTTCCGGCGCTGCCATGGCCATCTTAACCTTTTGGGGCGACATCATCAGCGCCGGCGCCCCCAGGGGAAGGCGGTCGCCGCGGTCCACCTGCCACGCTCACCAGAACTTGCCGTACATCTTCGCCAGCCCCTTCAGCTCCTGCCTTTGCATCACCTCCGGCATTCCGGGGCACATCAACACGCCCGACTTGACCTAGTACGCGTGGGAGTGCCACAACTTCTGCTCCCCTGCCGGCAGCGTCTCAAAGATCCCATCGAAAACGATGTACTCGACTCCTGCAATGGGAACAATTACTTCACGAAAGCTTTTCGTCCGTAGCCGATGCTATTCGTCTTCTTTTGATGAGGTGGGCGGAGGGGGCGTCGGAGTTGTAGACGGCGCACCGGAGGACGTCCTGGTTAATGCGGGCGGCGTAGTGGTGGGCCTGGATCTGGCAGCCCAGGTCGTGGGAGTAGAGCGCGAAGCTTCACAGGTGCTGTTTCATCTGCGACACCGGCTTCTTCGACTGCAGCATCTGCGCGCCCTCGTTGATCAGCTTCCGCTCCACCGTCATCGGCTTCCCGGGCGGCGTAGGGCCGTCGACGCCCGCCACAGGCGCCGGCCGCGGGTTCTCGTCGCTCCAGGACATCAGGCACGGTGATGATTGCATCGAGTCGGCCGGGAGGGCTTATTATAGCGAAGTGAGCAGCGGAGGGAGGCGCCGTTGGACTCGACGTGCTCGCTACGTGGCGTTTTGCATGCCAAAGAAGCTTAAAAAACACTCCGCCACTCATTCAATAGTTACCCAATTCGCTGCTCCGGTTTTCCTGTGGTGTCCAGTACTTTCGCCAATCACGAAGACATTCATGGTCCCATTAGTTCGTAGATCTCTCAGCCTGTAACCAAATTGATCGAACCGGTTAAGCAATTTGGTTCACGTCAGTTTGGTTGATTAGGTCCAACAAAAATCGAGAAAACAGTGAGTCACGAGTTAGAGGCGGTTCGACGCACTGCCCTACGAACTATGAAGAGCTGGTATCTTATCCCTTCCTCTAAGGGGGGCACTGCAGAGTTCCCGTTTCTTCCACCAATTGGCCTGCAGCAATGGCAGCGACGATCCCGGCCTCCGCGTCCCTCTCGGTCGGCCGCTTTCCGAACAACCGCGCCTCGTCCTCCTCTTACCCCTGCCCCTCCACCGCCCTCCGTAGAACCTTCTTAGTCGGTTTCTCGAAATTCCCGGCCGCCGTCGCCAAACCCTCGCTTGGGGTCGCTTCCCTCCCTTCGAGGCGTTACCTTCGTACCCACTGCCAACAGCAGGAGCAGCAGCAGAGGCTTGCGGTCGTCCCCAGAGAGCAGCGATGGATGTTCGAGGAATCCGAGATCAATGGACCCGTATACTCTCTCTCTCTCTCTCTCTCTCCTTTACTACCCCTATTCTGATTCTTCCAATTTCTCGTAAATAATACCCGTGTTTTTTCTAGTAAGTTTGCATTGCGGTGTAAATTGTTTGTTTTTGTCCTACTTGTTCAATTTGTGGGTGTATGGCTTCTGCGTATATCGACCCCTTTAACTTGGCTGTATTTGCGGGAACCTCATTCACCTGGCTGCCCTTCTTTTGTTCTATGTGATTGTTGGAAAATCTTAAGGTTGAACCCCTTTAAGAGGCGATACCTCTAGGAGTTGAAGGAATCAGTTTCGACTGGACTTACTGGTCCATAGAACAATTTTTTTTTTCTGAATAAGGATTCAAGTGGAGTTGAACTCTTTGGAAGAAGGAAAATAAAAGAAAAACTTTGACCCTGTTTGTGTTTGTAAAATGCAGATAAAAAACACAAAGCATCAGCTATAGGAGCAGTCCGAAAGAAGAAAAAGACAAAATAATTAAAAAGAGAATTGAATATTATATGGCTGATCTGGATGTTTTTAGGCCGATATTGTGGTAGAAAAGGAAGCTTATTTGACACTGAATAATTTGACCTGTCGTGGACCACTTGTTAGCATTCATCTGGGGATGGTTAAGTATGTGAGCACTAGCTTTGCCTATGGGTAATTCAGTGTGCATCTCGGTAACTATAGATTTCTGTTTAGTTATATAATTTCACATTTGGACTAGGTCAGTTGATTTTGGATATTTGAGGCCAGAACTCCATAGGAAAGGCAAGGGCGATTGTTAACTAAGGGGACTGATAGGGAAGCCATGAGCATCAGCGTATTGCGTATCTATGCTGATATAAAGAAACAATTATCGGAGGGGATATTAAGGGCCCACAAGCACACATAGAAAGCCAAACAAATGAGTGAAATTCTGAGCATATGTATTAAATTGAAAAAATCCCAGTTCTCTTTTAGGAACCTCTTCGGAGTTTGTTTGTTTAAGAAGTTTAAGCTCGTTGTTGCTTGCATCATTGAGATACAATAATTTATTTTATAATTTTCTTTGGTTTTTAAGTACTTTGTTCTATATTTGTCTAGTTATCATGCCATGTCATGAAGGATTGCCTAGATAAATCATAAACAGGATATAGTAATTCTCATCTCAGTTTGACCCCATTTCTCTGTTATTGCTGGCTATATTTTGATGTTTAAATATTTCCTCAGATATCTTTTGACTATTTCCATGTCTACCGGGATTTTTTGCATGAACAATGAGAAAAATTCAAAATCAAATCAGGAAATCCTTTCCACCGGTAACCAAATCTTGACTTATTTATGTCATCGTTCTCTAATAATAAAAAAAGGGAATAATGAACGGCATAGAAAGCAAGTTTCGTTGAATTGTTTCAATGAGTTAAAGTGGTGGTTTCACTTTTTATTTTGAACATAAATTCTATACTTACATATAGGTAAGTCAATGAATGTTGTTTTTCCACTTAAAGTGTTCTTGTACATATTCTGCATGCCGTTTTACTCATTTTTTGTATTTCATGATTGTAATACAAGATATATGCTTTGTTTGTCAGGATATTTGGAACAAAACTTGGTATCCAAAGGCCGCAGATCATATTTCAACAGAAAAAACATGGTATATAGTTGATGCAACAGACAAGATCCTAGGCAGGCTAGCATCAACTATCGCAATATATATTAGAGGAAAAAATCTTGCAACATATACTCCTAGCGTTGACATGGGGGCTTATGTGATTGTGGTATGTATTATGAATCCAGCTGCTTTTGATTTTATCTCCCTTTGAATGCACAATGCCAATTGGCACAGCATGTCCGAAACTAAGCCTCACAATTTTTATGAAAGTTTGTTATAAAGCATTTATTGTTTACACCACATCCTAATGAGAAATCACCTGAAGATTACAGGTTAAATTTGTACTCCAGTGTGGTCATTTTTTTTGTCAACTTTTTCTTCTAATCAAGTGTATGATTAACATGGCAGCTTCCTGTAGGAATTTCAGATACATGATATGAACTGCTATTCCATTTAGTGTCCAAGAATTTTATTTATTTCTTTTGATGTTTGGAGCTTCTTAAAATCTTGGAAGCACGTTCATCTTTGTTTTGTTCTACTTGTTGTTGTCAGCTATTTCAAGCTTTAAGATGTAGGTTTCTATTAATTATGGTTGATTCGCTAAGGTTGCCCCACATTTGGCTTTATATTAGTAGGATGTCAAATTGCAAATTTTGAAGTCTAATGAGGAGTTGTGGCAGGATAGGCTCAAATCTTTTGTGTTTCATTATGGATATGTTATGTGCAATTTTTATTGAGTTGAGTCCTTTGTTTTTCAGAATAGCCCTTTTAGATTAACTTATTGATCCAATAAGTTTTAACTTTATGACTTTTGGGGTATATAATTTTGTTAGGACCTTTTTATTTTATGAGCTTTGAATAATGTTTATTGAGTCTGTTTACTTCAGTTAGAGTCGGATAGAAGTTTATTTAATATTTATTTATTATTCAAAGTGCAAGCCTTGGTGGACTCTAGGTGGAACTCTATAAATAATGATGTAACCCTTTCTTTAAAGGAATCAATCAATGAAATATTATTCCAGTTTGTTATGACAAACTCTAGAAGACCGATCCCCTCGAAGTGATCATCCCTTTTTCTTTCATTTTTTCTATTTCTTTTACGATAAAACCTTACGGTTCTATCATTTGGTATCAAAGCTGCGATCTTCGGCGTTCTCGGTGCAGTTCGTTATCTCAAAAAAATAAAAATAAAAAAAGGAAGGAAGAAGAAGCCGCAGCCACGCACCCCTGCTTCCGGCCAGCCCACCGCCGCCCGCCGCTATAAGGTGACTCCACCGTTACCGCTGCGACCCGGCCGCTCGTAAACTATCGGTCGCCTCCCACCTGAGCCACCACCGCTGCCTCCTCCACCGCCGCCCGACTCCCCTAGGGTCACAGCCGTAGCCGCTCGACCTCCCCTCCTCGGTGATCGTTGGTGACGCTGCTCCCAACCGCGCCACCACCGCTGCCCGCCTCCCCTTGGGTCGTAGCCGCAGCAGCTCGACCTCCCCTCATCGCGGCGACCAAAACAGGGCAACCGAGAAAGGGCCGCCGACACTATTTCTGGCCAGCGGACCACCCCTTGGCAGCGCCTAGCCTCGACGCTCCTTTTCTACTCCTTGCCCTTGACGATCTTGCTCGCAGCCACAGTCGTTGGTTACCGCAGCCCCTCCTTGCAGCGGTTGCAGAAACAGAGCTTCCTCTGTTGCCGCACCCCCTCGTCGATTGCAGCCGCGACCCTCGGCCTCCTTCTCCTTCTCCATCGCCGTCGCTGCTTACATATTACAGATTACAGATTACAAATTTGTAGTCTTACGTAATGGCCACTGATAATTCAGTGAAAGCACAAATGGAAGCATTGGAAATCAGAATTGAGAATAGACTGTAAGAAACACTTAATGATTTCAAAAAGAGCCTATTGGAGAGCCTCAGCAAATTTTAACAAAATGGGGGCTCAAGTTCTACGTTGCACATATATGAAAATACAGGAAAAGGGCCCCAAGATTGTGACACAAACTACTCACACATGAAGGTGGAATTTCCGAGATGGGAAGATGGGGATCCGACTAGTTGGATCTCTAAGGCGGAAATTTTTTTTCGTTTTCACATAACCCCAGAAGAATCTAAGTTAGAAGTGGCCTCAATCCAACTCGATGGAGATGCAATCTAGTGGTACGATTGGTATGAAACTTTCCACGGAGTTCCTTCGTGGGAGCAGTTCAAAAGAGGGCTTCTTGTTCGCTTTGGCCCATCTGAATATGAGAATGTTGATTGTCAGCTCGGCAAAATTCGTCAGACTTCTACAGTGTTGGAATATCAGAGTAGGTTTGAAAGATTGTTAAATCAAGCTAAAGATTGGTCGGAACGACAAGTTCTGGGTACATTTATTGAAGAGCTTATTCCAGAGATCCGGTGTGAAGTGAAGGCTTGTCAACCCTGCACTATGATAGCTGCGATCTCATTTGCACATTTACACGAGAAAAAAATTAGCAAGGAAAGATCAGCAAGGGGTTTGTACTATGATGAAAATTGGAGTATGAAGCACCAATGTAAACAAGGACAACTTCTGATGATTGAACCAATTGGAGAGGAATCGAAAGCTAAGAATGTGAAGGTATAAATTCTAATGAAGATGTTGAACCTACCATACATACAATGCATGCATTAGTCGGCTACTCTAACTCGCAAATTATGGAAGTTGGCGGAACTCTGGAACATCAGTCTGTTATAGTTTTGATTGATACTGGTAGCACTAACAAATTTATGGACAGTGAGACTGTTGACCGATTGGCCTATCATATTGAAGGCTGTGATAGATTCGAAGTAAAGATTGTTGATGGATGGATTTTAACTTATGATAGCAAATGTTCAAAGATAAAATTGATTATACAGGGCTAGGAGTTTCTTGCAATGCTTACTACACTGAAAGACAAACATATTGCTTACACTATCAAAAAGTGGAGACCATACTTGATCAACGGGTTGTGATGCGTTGCAGATAGCCTATGGCTGAAGTGCTGAAAGAGAAGCTCCCGTGTTTGATGCTGCTCAGCCTTGAGGACAAGTCTGATTTGAAGAGGGAGGAATTGTTAGGACCCTTTTATTTTATGAGCTTTGAATAATGTTTATTGAGTCTGTTTAGTTCAGTAAGAGTCGGATATAAGTTTATTTAATATTTATTTATTATTAAGAGTCCAAGTCCTGGTGGACTCTAGGTGAAACTCTATAAATAGTGATGTAACCATTTTTTTAAAGGAATCAATCAATGAAATATTATTCCAGTTTGTTATGACAAACCCTAGAAGGCCGATCCCCTCGAAGTGATCATCCCTTTTTCTTTCATTTCTTCCATTTATTTTACGATAAAACCTTAGGGTTCTATGAAATTTATCCTAAAAACTATTTATTATATGTTACTCAAGAGGTTCTCCCTGTAGTTTGAGTTCTTGCTGTGCAAAAACTCCGACTTCTATTTGATCTCTCTCATAAGAGCTCTGTCATCTCATGAGGTGGAAAATTTTGCCAAGGTTCTGCTAGAATGCCTCTATAATGTTTTTTAACAGTTCTATTCATCTTATTGATCAACTTGAAAACTACATTCTGTTATTCAGACCGCTGGGCGTCCTAAATATGTTTTCTTTACAAATTGCCTAGTCCGGTTTTCATCTGGTTTTTTCTGCATTCAGCTAACTTGATATCCGTTTAAAGATAAACAACAAACTTTTCTTCAATAATTTTATTGAAATTACTTTGGATTGGTGTTGGAAACTAACTAATCAGAATGGTAACCACTAGTAAATGCATGAGAGATACCATTAGCTATACTAAGAATTGGTGGACATCCTAGAAAACAAAAACTCAACATGACCAAGCAATATCAAATTGCTTGGGACATCATGCTCTTTTAGCCCAGTGATGCAATACAATACTACTGTACTAGTTGTTTCTACCTTGCACCAGGTTGGAGCTGAATGGATGATGTTTCTGACATCTCCCATTTCATTAACTTCTTGTTTACTTGCTTCTCTGTTACCTAAACATTTTACATTGTACCTTAAATAGGTGAATGCAGAAAAAGTTGCAGTCTCTGGTAAAAAGAGGACCCAAAAACTTTACAGGAGGCATTCGGGAAGGCCAGGTGGTATGAAGGTGGAAACTTTTGATCAGCTTCAACAGAGAATTCCTGAAAGAATTATTGAACACGCTGTCCGTGGCATGCTTCCAAAAGGAAGGGTGAGTTAATATCTCCATTGTTTACAGCAACATTACCTCGTCCCGAGTGCTAGGGACCTCCACAAACACACCTTGTTTCAAGTGACATTATCTTGTTTATAATGTTCCTATTTTTAGTCAGTTGCTTAATCCTTTTCTGTGTTTTCTTATTTTCCTCAAATATGTCTTACATTATCCACGCCCACCAGACAATTACCACAATGATTGATATCTGCCCTTTTGACTGTGTATATAATCTGCTAACCCAAGGAAACATCCAAGGAGAGAATACTGTTTTGGTAATCACTTCTAAGATGTCAAGTTTATCGATGAGATTGTCCGACAATGCCAGAAGTTCAAAGTTTTAAGCAACAACCTATCCAAATGCATTGTGGTTTTTGTTTGCTCATCTGATGTGGCCATCGAATTCTGTTGCTTTTTTGCAGCTTGGAAGAACTCTTTTCACTCACCTGAAGGTATACAAAGGACCAGACCATCCACACGAGGCCCAGATGGCTATTCCTCTTCCTATCCATGACAAGAGAATACAATCAGACAAGTAAGACCTCTTGCTGAGACATGTGACTGGTAACTCATGTTTTATGGATCATTCAATTTCACCTTTTCAAGATTTTGCCTCCTCACTGGGGGGTTTACTTTTAAGCAGTTGTAGAAGTCTCAGTAATTTATGTCTCATCTGCTTGATTTAGTTATGTTGATTACTACTTCGAATGTCTAATATAGACTTTTGAGCTCATAATCTCTGTTGGATATTGCAGCTCTTGAGAAATGTGTACTAGTTGTAGGTCTTTCCTCAGTGATGAGATTCCCAGATACATATTATTTGGAGGATCCATTTAAAATTGAAATCATGGCCTCTGCACACGGAATCACCTTATTATGATCAAATGCAACATTAAGTGAATCAGAAGAGCAGAATCACCTTATCATTGCGATGTTCTTCTACATTGATTCTCCTAGCGTACCATTTTCCACACATTAATGAGGATTGGACATCAACTTAAGAGAGGAACAATTTTTGGAGGAGAAAGTCCAGCTGTGGGATCCATTCCGCCAACAAATGGCTTAGCTTGACATTAGTAGTGGTCAGCTATAATATATCCCTCATTCAAAGGGTTCATTCTTGGGTCCAATACCCTGTTCCTGTATCCTCAAACGAGGAGTCAACATCATAACAAATACATTGGAAGAGATGATTAAGTGGATTTGACTTTTTCATACATGTTAGGTTTAGATGAGTTACGTAAGTACCATGAATCTTACGCGACTCTATTCTATAGGAGTATGTTTGTGTGCGCTCGTAGATATATCATATAATTTTGTTTGAAGTTTGATTTGAGTCCCTTGATTTAGCGGACATACAGATTTAAACTCAAAATTTGAAAACCAAAAATCAAATAAGGAGTGACTGATTTATTTAATGAACACATGAATGATTAATATAATTTAATGATCGGTTCTTCACAGTTTGTGTTGAACAAAAAGCAATTCTAATTATTCTAGATAGTCCATGATATCAAACATTTTCTCGTAAAACTCAGAAAGTGTCCAAAATAAATAACATGTTTTGATTTATACCGTAGATAAATGAATATATATATATATATATATATATATATATATATATATATACCACCGTGGGTGAAAAAACCGTTGGGTAAGCTTACCTCATGCTGCGAAGATAACAAGATGACTAAAATAATATATGTATATATATATATTTTCGCAAAATCGCCCGAGTCGAGCAACTTTATTCTGACGATCGATGATCGGACTCGCTACGGGTCCGGTCAACTAAAATAATACTAGCTTTCCTTCAACCCTTCCAATAAGCAAAAACACCATAAACATCTGCACACCACATCATACGACCGTTCTGACATGCATACTCTGTCATGCCTGTAAATTATATACTTATCTCACAACCAATCTCAGTTACCATCAAAATCTGAGCTCTGCATAGCCATTAACAGGACCTATTAAAGTCACAGCTTCTTTAACTGCCTCCATTAGGTACTCCGGATGGTCCCCTATGCGTGCAAGACCATGCTGGGTGGGAATTTTGTGCAAAATTTTTACAACAATCTGCAGCACATTGTCATTAGTAATGACTCTGCGTAACAGAAAAGTCTACAACCAAGAAAAATGTGCAAGTCCTAAACCAGTAACCCCAAACCAAGAAGCTGAAAAGCTATTCTCTTTTTGCTTAAAATGGAAACCCAACTACAATGCAGAATCTAAACCTTTCGACCAAACTTAAAAACTTGCAAAATTTGGAGTTTATTACACAACAAACGTTGTTGATAGCAAACCTTAAAGAGAATTTAAACTAAAAATAAAACATCCCATAAACTTAAGAGGAGACATTCTGCATCGATGACATATTAGAATAGAGAAGCTGAATATAATGCTAATTGTTCAATTCAGTAATAATCACAAATAAAAAAATCGGGACATGCTCGGGAGTCAAGACACTGGCTCAACATGTACATATACTACAGGCCATAGAAAGGTGGTTAACAGCAAGAAATAAGTGATTTATCATTTAGACCTCTTTGCTATCTATCAGTAAGGGACGATTTCAATATTCACTGATAAAAAATCTATGCCTAACAAGCTTTGCTGTAAAGCCAGGGATAATGTGAACATACAATGTAAAGTAGCAACTGTATGCTTGCCTAAGTGACCCTTTTTTTTTTCTACATACCATTTCATCAGTTAGTTCAATATTGCAGCTTCTAAATTTTAGCTTGTGTCATTGTAACACTCGGACAAAAATGAGCATCTTACTTATTTCCTAGTTGTGTGTATATTACAACCCAATCACCCAAGGTCCATACATAGGGTAATAAAAATGTCGACCCACACCATCTAGACCAATAATCTATTATATAATGAAGACATCTACTTGGAATGTATATTGAGTGTCCCATATAATACACTATGCATCATGATACATGTTTGTTCACCAACTCGACCATGGATTTGAATTATTTTATGGCAATTTGGGAACATCTCTAAATCCCCACACTCATCAAAAGAAGAAAGGAAGAAGAAACCAATCAACAAACATATATTCCTGACTGACCAGATCTATGCGTGAACGTTGATCCAAAATCCAATTAGGAAGAAACTATTTCTGAGACATACAAGGTAGCAATGCTATTGATCAGAAAAATGACTGTAAACTTGGTAAAAGAAAGTTAATCTTGAAAACCAGTTAAAAAGTGTAGCATGCATGCAGAGAAATAGCTAAATTTTGCTTGAATTAGTGGAAATTATGATCTTTCGTGCATAGCCGCCATAAGCTATTCCACCAATATATGGCTGTTCAGGACGAGCTTGTTTATCCTCATTACTTTTCTCTAAAGAGTACCTTATAGTAAATACAGAAAATAGATCATAGGTGATACATATGTTATGCATCTGATGAAGCTGTAAGCAATGGACTGCTAATTGCTAGTGTGCAGTCAACAAGCTACAATCCTTATATTTAAAAAAAAGTCCTTACATTACAAATAAGCACTCAAAAAATTTTAAAAAATGAGAGATATTACACTCTCATCTACATAAAAGAAAATTTAGTCCTCGAAATTTTCAATACCTCTTTCGACGAAAAGATGAGGATAACCTTTCTTCATTTCTTCCTCTAGTTCCTATGTCGTATCCGTAAAATGATGCTATTTATAAGGATCTTCTCTTTCTTATTAATGGCCTAAGTAGGCTCCTCCATGTACGACAAGTCTTTTTCGATCGCAACTGGCTCATACTTGAAGATATGAGAGGAATCTGGTATATATTTTCTGAGTAATAAAACATGAAATATATCATGGATGTGAAATAAAGATGGTTACAAGGAAAAGCCTGTAAGCAATAGAATCGATCCTCTCAATAACCTCAAAAGGTCCAATAAACCTTAGGCTTAACTTTTCTTTCTTCCAAAATCTTACATTGCCTTTGTAAGGGGAGACCTTCAGGAATAGAAAATCACCTACTTGAAATTTAATATCTCGTCTTCGATTGTCAACATAGTTCTAATGGCGACTTTGAGCAATCTTTAGACTTATTAATAGAACTCGAATCTTTTCAGTAGTCTCTTGTACATTGTCTGGTGCAAACAACTTTCTATCGCCAACTTCCTCCCAACATATAGGTATTCTGTACCTTCACCCAAACAAAGCTTCATAAGGAGCCATTGGAATGCTCGAATGGTAACTACTATTCTAAGTGAATTCAACAAGAGACATATCTTAATACCAATCACCTTTCCAATCCATGATATAAGCTCTAAGCAAATCTTCAAGAGTTTGAATGGTTCTTTATGATTGACCATCGGTTTAAGAGTGACAAGCAGTGCTAAACTTGACTTTAGTGCAATATATTTTTGTAACCTTCTCCATAATCTTGAAAGAATTATGAAGTCTCTATTAGAGATGATCTCTTTTGAACACCATGAAGTCTTACTATTTCATTGATATATAAATCTGCAAGCTTATCAAGAGAATAAGTCAAATTTATCAATAGGAAATTTGTAGGTTTGGTAAACCGATCATTGATAACCCAAATAACAACATGCTTTCTCGAGGTTCTGGGTAGTCCTGAAACAAAATCCATGGAAACATATTTCCATTTCCATTCAAGAATATCTAACGGTTGCAACATAACTCTAGTCTCTGGTGTTCTGCTTTGTTTTGCTGACAAGTCAAACACTTTGAATCATACATTACTATCTCCTTCTTCATCCCTTCCCACAAATAATGAATTTAGAGATCTCTATACATCTCAGTGCTACCGAGATGCATGGTGTACATTAAATTATAACAATCATTTAGGATTTGGTTCTTGATATCTGGGTCTTTTGGAACACATACTTTATCTCAAATCTCAATAGGCCATCCTCTAAAATTTGAAAATTCAACTTTAAACCCTTTTCTACTTTGTTTCTCAAGTAGATTAAATGTGGATCTCATAGTTGTCCCTTTTAAATTTGTTGAATTAGATCATATTGCAACTAGATAGAGTCCATCAATATCATTGAGTCTTGCTTTTTTATCATAATATTCAAATCATAATTTTCTTATAATAATCATAAGATTATTGATTTAATTAATATTTTTACGGCCTGCGTATCTGTGATTATGATGCAATTACATGAGGAGCCACAGCGGAAGCATGAAGGTGACAATGGGACCCATGAGAAAATGAAGCAAGAGGACCAGATATCCTTGTCGTCCTAGATTCCTAAAAGTCCTTTAAGAAAATTTCCATCGATCTCTAAATAATTTACCAAACCTCAACATAATTTTACAAATCAAATGTGTCAAATATCTCAGTGATCCTCAAATCATACTCCGATACCTCCTCTGTTACGCTGCCCGAATTATCACATTCGGGATGTGTGACCGTCTTAAAATATATAATATTAAAAATTAATTAACAATAGAATCGATGATCCAAACTACATTTGAGGATACTAAAAATCATTCAAGTCATAAATACATTATGAATAAGCCACTATAAAATTTTTAAAAATGAGAGATATTACACTCTACCCTTCTTAAAAGGAAAATTTAGACCTCTAAATTTGCCATACCACCTTCGACGAACAGACAGGGATAATCTTTCTTCGTTTCTTCCTATAGTTCCTAGGTCGTATCATCCGTGAAATGATACTTCCAAATTACTTTAACAAGAGGAATGATTCTATTTCGTAGAATCTTCTCTTTCTTATCAATGGTCTGAGTGGGCTCTTCCTTGTAAGACTAAGTCTTTTTCAATTGCAATCGACTGAAACTTAATGATATGAGAGGAATCTGGTATGTATTTTTGAGCATTAAAACATGAAATATATCATGGATGTGACATCAAGCCAAAGCAAAACTTCTATTTCAATTTCTTTTCTTTTCTCTTATCAAGCCTACGATGGTTGTAGCAAGTTTCTCTCATTTGGTAATTTTCAATTAATTTCACCTCAAATTACTTAGGTTTGGCTAACACAAGGATTTGGAAGGTGACAAACTTTAAAAAATGAGAGATATTTCACCCTGCCCTCTTTAAAAGAAAATTTTAGTCATCTAAATTTGTCATACCTCCCTCGACAAAAAGATAAGGATAGCCTTTCTTCATTTCTTCTTCTAGTTCCCAGGTCGTATCATCCGTAAAATAATGCTTCCAAATTTCTTTAACAAGACGAATAATTCTATTTCTTAAGATCTCTTTCTTATCAATGGTCTGAGTGAGCTCTTCCATTTAAGATAAGACTTTCACAATCGAATCATACTTGATGATATGAGAGAAATCTGGTATATATTTTCTGAGCATTAAAACATAAAATATATCATGGATGCGACATAAAATTGATTTCAAGGCAAAGCCTGAAAGCAATAGAATTAATCCTCTCAATGACCTCAAAATGTCCAATAAACCTTGGGCTTAACTTTTCTTTCTTCTAAAATCTTATAATGCCTTTGTAAAGGGAGACCCTCGAGAGCATATCATCGAATCTGACTCATCTTGAAACGAGAGCAAAGAGCTGACGACGGGACCCACTAGATCGAAAGGCCCTATAGATTCAACAGAGGAAGATGAAACAAGTGGACCAGAAGTCCTTATCATCCTAAATTCCTAAAAGACATCAAAGAAAATTTTCAACGATCACTATATAATTACTAAACCTCAATATAATTTTGCACATCAAATGTATCAAATATCTCAGTGATCCTCAAATCATGCTATGCTACCACCTCTATCACGCCTTCCAAATGATCACATTCAGGAGGTGTGAACCTGTCTTAAAATCCATAATATTAAAATTTAATCAACAATATAATCCTGGATCTAAACCACATTTGAGGACACTAGAAATCAAGTCATAATTGACACTCATAATCCACAATTCTTAAGCCTATGTAGTTATACACCACATCACTTAATAATTCATAAAATCCAAAGTCTACTCAATTAAACGATAACTACATCATAAAACGACAAGTGTGAGAATTCATACAATCACAAAACAAACATTTATCATAAGTTTGTATAATTATACAAATTAAACTTAACATTCCAAAATTCAAAACATGAGAGGTCCTTTAAAACCTCTACAAAACACACAAATTCATATTTACCATCAACATTTAGTTAGACGCTAAGTGTAGTTATACAACAAAAACATTTAACACTAGCCTTGGAAACATTTGATTACCAAATGTGAGGAATGGATCCAAAACATCAAGCCAAAGCAAAACTTCTACATCAATTCCTCTTCTCTTCTCTTATCAAGCCTACTTTGGTTGCAGCAAGTTTCTCTCATTTGGTAAATTTTCGTTTAATTTCACCTCTAATTACTTAGGTTTGACTAACACAAGTATTGCAAGATAGCAAACATGCCTGAAAGAAGCTTACGTGTCCATTGAACAAACATAACTAGCACCATTTGAAGGTTAGCAAGTGACACATGTCTTCTATTTTTTTAAAAACTTAATATGAATTTTTCATAAATCATATCAAATTGCTAAGGTTCACATTTAGGTCCGTGGCAAAAAACTTATAATATAAAATTATTTATTACAAAAGAATTATTAAACAATCCTTATATTTATAAACAGGTCCTTACATTACAAATAAGCCCTTACAAAATTTTCAAAAATTAGAGATATTACACTCTCCCATCCTTAAAATAAAATTTAGTCCTCTAAATTTGTCATACATAATTCGACGAAAAGATGAGGATAACCTTTCCTCATTTCTACCTCTAGTTCTCACGTCTTATCAATCGTAAATGATGCTTCCAAATTACTTTAACGAGAGACATGACTCTATTTCTTAGGATTGTCTCTTTTTTTATCAATGATCAGAGTGGGCTCTTCTATGTAAGACAAGTCTTTTTCGATTGCAATCAACTCATACTTAATGACATGAGAGAAATATGATATATATCTTCTGAGCATTAAAACATGAAATATATCATGGATGTGACATAAAGATAGTTGCAAGGCAAAGCCTGTAAGAAATAGAACCAATCATCTCAATGACCTCAAAAGGTCCAATAAACCCTAGGCTTAACTTTTCTTTCTTGTAAAATTTTACAATGCCTTTGTAAGGGAAGACTCTCGAGGGTATATCATCGAATCAGGCTATGATGTTTCAAAGGCCGAATAGGACAAGAATCATAAGGAGTTATGATCGACGAAGTTGCATGCCATTTCGAGCTAACTATGATTGGTCGAGTCCTGTGAGGTTACATTAAGGCACCGATTAGATCATGATCCCCACTAGAGATATGCCGAGGGTTTTTGATTCACGTATCGAAGGGAGTTATGTGTTTTGCGAGATATTTATTTTTCTGCTACATCTTTTTATTGGTCAAAAGCATGTCGCTTTTAAATCCCTTACATGACATACATGATGTCAACCGCCTCACTGCTCCAAATTACATGGATTGGCTATGCAACTAGAGAATCATTCTTATGATGGAGAAAAGCACATACACCCTTGACACAATGATGCCCACTCCTGAGGAAGGGGCAAGTAAGGATGAGATCGCTTGTTACGTGAGGTACCTAAACGATTCCACTCTTGCTCCGCATTACAGATTGAGCTTCATAACTCCTGAGTTACAAAGACAACATAAAAAGATAAATGCAAGATTCATTCTCTTTAGCGCTAAGATGACTTAGAGGATACTGGTTTAGAACCATGTGCGTAAAATGATTGAGTGGATAAAGAAGCTCACGGGTCTAGGAATGGTCCTAGAGGATAACCTGCGTGTAGATCTTATGCTTTAGACCTTCCCAGACTCCTTTTCTCAGTTCATTATAAATTTAAACATGAGCAAGCTTGAGGTGACTCTCCCTGAGCTCCTCAATATGTTGAGAGAGGCTAAGAGCACCATCAAGAAAAACCCTATCTCATGCCTTGTCCTTCTTCCCCTTTTCCCCTCCCAATCGATAAACCCACAATCACCCGTCCCAACCGACAACCCTCTATCATACCTCCTCCCTCTTCCCATGCCAACTAATAACAACTCACAGCCACTTCCTAGTGTTTTGGAAAAGATTAAATTTATCATGTATTTTAGATTTAATATTTGGGAGTGTCTAATTTCACTTAAGCACACAACTAATGTCATGGGTATTTTAGCACTTTGGTATCTTTTAGCGCCTGACCCTTCGACTATATTAATCCTCACTAGATAAACAAATCAGCAAAACTACTTATTCTTCTACAAAGTTATGGAAAGTACCACCTCCTTATTTTTTTAATTAAAAAATTTCATAAAGTACCCTACGAGTTTAATCACTATTCTTGTTGTTTGGTTTTACATGTCAAATAAAGTATATGATATATATATCCACGGGTATAAATTAACATGTGCAGATAATGATCTACATCAAATGCATGTTGATGAATATAGAAGATTGCAACTTCAACATTTTTTAAGATGATAAAGACTTATCTACTTTTGTGAATTTAGGAATGTAAAAATCATCGATTAGTTGACCCTCAAAAGCTCCTTCATGTCCAAGCTAAATAACCTTGATTGTCTTGTACCAACCACACTTGCAAGTCTTCTTTGTCTAAATAGTTAACAAACATTGCATGTCAATCTAACTCAAAATTACAATTTGCAAGAGGCTGGTGTGAAACCTTAATTCCCAACTTCATCACAATCTAATTCCTCCATCAATTTTAGAGAGAGAGAATGAATTGAAAGGAACACAACACTCAACCATTTTCTAAACCCATGTGAACCACAAGGCTGTAGTAGTGAGACCCAAATACAGATTTAAGGTTGGCATGAGCTTCCATAAATAGATTAAGAAAAAGCAAAGTGGAGAACTATGCAATATTTCAAGAGACAGACATAATCATGAGACTATACAGTCCAATTAGTTTTATTGCTATTGTTATGTGCATAGTGTCGCTTCTTTTTTCACAAAATAAACAAATATTATAATTTAAGATAAGGATAACTTTGAGTAGCACTAATTGAATAAGTTGGTAAATAATTCTTACAAATGGTACAAAAGCTTATAATAACAAAACAATTTACTACCAGCAAATTAGGAAACGGAAAACATGAAAGACCTTGTAGAAGTTGTAACATCACCACCTATAAATGTGCTTAGATAATTAGAAAATAGAATGATATTACAACAAATTGACAAACACATAATTTCTTCGCATTTAAGACAACAGATATAAGTACATCCTTTTGTTAGAATTTAGAACCCTTCAGGTAGTATTCCAGCATTACACCACTATATGACGATGAGTGGAACATAAAATGACCTCAAAATTAGTGCTAGTCATGTTATAGAATGAACTGTTGCTAAACCAATGTTTGTGAACAAGTGAATGCAACCAAATGAGTAATTAATATTATCGTATGGAACATAGTAAAAAATTTCAAGATCCATTTACATCTAAAATTAAGTCAACAATGTAATACGAAATCCAAACTAAATTTGAGGACACTAAAAATCATTTATGTAATAATTCACACCCATAATCCACAATTCATAAGACTTGGTAGTTATATTCATACGACACAACACTCAAAGATTCATAAAATCCAAAGCCAACTCATCTAAACGAAACCACATCATAAAATCCATCCCAAATGTCAATAAGCCATCATCTAAAATTTAAAAATTCGACTTCCCTGCCATTCGTACTTCATTCCTCAAGACGACCAGATGCATCTTAGATCCCTAAAAGATTTGGCAAATCAAATGTATCAACTATCTTCTTGTGATCCTCAAATAATGCTCTGATACCGCCTTTGTCACGCTCCCCGATTTATCACATTCAGGAGGTGGGACCTTGTCTTAAAATCCATATTATTAAAATTCAGTCAGCAATCTAATATGAAAATTAAGTCAACAATGTAATACGAAATCCAAACTAAATTTGAGGACACTAAAAATCATTTATGTAATAATTCACACCCATAATCCACAATTCATAAGACTTGGTAGTTATATTCATACGACACAACACTCAAAGATTCATAAAATCCAAAGCCAACTCATCTAAACGAAACCACATCATAAAATCCATCCCAAATGTCAATAAGCCATCATCTAAAATTTAAAAATTCGACTTCCCTGCCATTCGTACTTCATTCCTCAAGACGACCAGATGCATCTTAGATCCCTAAAAGATTTGGCAAATCAAATGTATCAACTATCTTCTTGTGATCCTCAAATAATGCTCTGATACCGCCTTTGTCACGCTCCCCGATTTATCACATTCAGGAGGTGGGACCTTGTCTTAAAATCCATATTATTAAAATTCAGTCAGCAATCTAATATGAAAATTAAGTCAACAATGTAATACGAAATCCAAACTAAATTTGAGGACACTAAAAATCATTTATGTAATAATTCACACCCATAATCCACAATTCATAAGACTTGGTAGTTATATTCATACGACACAACACTCAAAGATTCATAAAATCCAAAGCCAACTCATCTAAACGAAACCACATCATAAAATCCATCCCAAATGTCAATAAGCCATCATCTAAAATTTAAAAATTCGACTTCCCTGCCATTCGTACTTCATTCCTCAAGACGACCAGATGCATCTTAGATCCCTAAAAGATTTGGCAAATCAAATGTATCAACTATCTTCTTGTGATCCTCAAATAATGCTCTGATACCGCCTTTGTCACGCTCCCCGATTTATCACATTCAGGAGGTGGGACCTTGTCTTAAAATCCATATTATTAAAATTCAGTCAGCAATCTAATATGAAAATTAAGTCAACAATGTAATACGAAATCCAAACTAAATTTGAGGACACTAAAAATCATTTATGTAATAATTCACACCCATAATCCACAATTCATAAGACTTGGTAGTTATATTCATACGACACAACACTCAAAGATTCATAAAATCCAAAGCCAACTCATCTAAACGAAACCACATCATAAAATCCATCCCAAATGTCAATAAGCCATCATCTAAAATTTAAAAATTCGACTTCCCTGCCATTCGTACTTCATTCCTCAAGACGACCAGATGCATCTTAGATCCCTAAAAGATTTGGCAAATCAAATGTATCAACTATCTTCTTGTGATCCTCAAATAATGCTCTGATACCGCCTTTGTCACGCTCCCCGATTTATCACATTCAGGAGGTGGGACCTTGTCTTAAAATCCATATTATTAAAATTCAGTCAGCAATCTAATATGAAAATTAAGTCAACAATGTAATACGAAATCCAAACTAAATTTGAGGACACTAAAAATCATTTATGTAATAATTCACACCCATAATCCACAATTCATAAGACTTGGTAGTTATATTCATACGACACAACACTCAAAGATTCATAAAATCCAAAGCCAACTCATCTAAACGAAACCACATCATAAAATCCATCCCAAATGTCAATAAGCCATCATCTAAAATTTAAAAATTCGACTTCCCTGCCATTCGTACTTCATTCCTCAAGACGACCAGATGCATCTTAGATCCCTAAAAGATTTGGCAAATCAAATGTATCAACTATCTTCTTGTGATCCTCAAATAATGCTCTGATACCGCCTTTGTCACGCTCCCCGATTTATCACATTCAGGAGGTGGGACCTTGTCTTAAAATCCATATTATTAAAATTCAGTCAGCAATCTAATATGAAAATTAAGTCAACAATGTAATACGAAATCCAAACTAAATTTGAGGACACTAAAAATCATTTATGTAATAATTCACACCCATAATCCACAATTCATAAGACTTGGTAGTTATATTCATACGACACAACACTCAAAGATTCATAAAATCCAAAGCCAACTCATCTAAACGAAACCACATCATAAAATCCATCCCAAATGTCAATAAGCCATCATCTAAAATTTAAAAATTCGACTTCCCTGCCATTCGTACTTCATTCCTCAAGACGACCAGATGCATCTTAGATCCCTAAAAGATTTGGCAAATCAAATGTATCAACTATCTTCTTGTGATCCTCAAATAATGCTCTGATACCGCCTTTGTCACGCTCCCCGATTTATCACATTCAGGAGGTGGGACCTTGTCTTAAAATCCATATTATTAAAATTCAGTCAGCAATCTAATATGAAAATTAAGTCAACAATGTAATACGAAATCCAAACTAAATTTGAGGACACTAAAAATCATTTATGTAATAATTCACACCCATAATCCACAATTCATAAGACTTGGTAGTTATATTCATACGACACAACACTCAAAGATTCATAAAATCCAAAGCCAACTCATCTAAACGAAACCACATCATAAAATCCATCCCAAATGTCAATAAGCCATCATCTAAAATTTAAAAATTCGACTTCCCTGCCATTCGTACTTCATTCCTCAAGACGACCAGATGCATCTTAGATCCCTAAAAGATTTGGCAAATCAAATGTATCAACTATCTTCTTGTGATCCTCAAATAATGCTCTGATACCGCCTTTGTCACGCTCCCCGATTTATCACATTCAGGAGGTGGGACCTTGTCTTAAAATCCATATTATTAAAATTCAGTCAGCAATCTAATATGAAAATTAAGTCAACAATGTAATACGAAATCCAAACTAAATTTGAGGACACTAAAAATCATTTATGTAATAATTCACACCCATAATCCACAATTCATAAGACTTGGTAGTTATATTCATACGACACAACACTCAAAGATTCATAAAATCCAAAGCCAACTCATCTAAACGAAACCACATCATAAAATCCATCCCAAATGTCAATAAGCCATCATCTAAAATTTAAAAATTCGACTTCCCTGCCATTCGTACTTCATTCCTCAAGACGACCAGATGCATCTTAGATCCCTAAAAGATTTGGCAAATCAAATGTATCAACTATCTTCTTGTGATCCTCAAATAATGCTCTGATACCGCCTTTGTCACGCTCCCCGATTTATCACATTCAGGAGGTGGGACCTTGTCTTAAAATCCATATTATTAAAATTCAGTCAGCAATCTAATATGAAAATTAAGTCAACAATGTAATACGAAATCCAAACTAAATTTGAGGACACTAAAAATCATTTATGTAATAATTCACACCCATAATCCACAATTCATAAGACTTGGTAGTTATATTCATACGACACAACACTCAAAGATTCATAAAATCCAAAGCCAACTCATCTAAACGAAACCACATCATAAAATCCATCCCAAATGTCAATAAGCCATCATCTAAAATTTAAAAATTCGACTTCCCTGCCATTCGTACTTCATTCCTCAAGACGACCAGATGCATCTTAGATCCCTAAAAGATTTGGCAAATCAAATGTATCAACTATCTTCTTGTGATCCTCAAATAATGCTCTGATACCGCCTTTGTCACGCTCCCCGATTTATCACATTCAGGAGGTGGGACCTTGTCTTAAAATCCATATTATTAAAATTCAGTCAGCAATCTAATATGAAAATTAAGTCAACAATGTAATACGAAATCCAAACTAAATTTGAGGACACTAAAAATCATTTATGTAATAATTCACACCCATAATCCACAATTCATAAGACTTGGTAGTTATATTCATACGACACAACACTCAAAGATTCATAAAATCCAAAGCCAACTCATCTAAACGAAACCACATCATAAAATCCATCCCAAATGTCAATAAGCCATCATCTAAAATTTAAAAATTCGACTTCCCTGCCATTCGTACTTCATTCCTCAAGACGACCAGATGCATCTTAGATCCCTAAAAGATTTGGCAAATCAAATGTATCAACTATCTTCTTGTGATCCTCAAATAATGCTCTGATACCGCCTTTGTCACGCTCCCCGATTTATCACATTCAGGAGGTGGGACCTTGTCTTAAAATCCATATTATTAAAATTCAGTCAGCAATCTAATATGAAAATTAAGTCAACAATGTAATACGAAATCCAAACTAAATTTGAGGACACTAAAAATCATTTATGTAATAATTCACACCCATAATCCACAATTCATAAGACTTGGTAGTTATATTCATACGACACAACACTCAAAGATTCATAAAATCCAAAGCCAACTCATCTAAACGAAACCACATCATAAAATCCATCCCAAATGTCAATAAGCCATCATCTAAAATTTAAAAATTCGACTTCCCTGCCATTCGTACTTCATTCCTCAAGACGACCAGATGCATCTTAGATCCCTAAAAGATTTGGCAAATCAAATGTATCAACTATCTTCTTGTGATCCTCAAATAATGCTCTGATACCGCCTTTGTCACGCTCCCCGATTTATCACATTCAGGAGGTGGGACCTTGTCTTAAAATCCATATTATTAAAATTCAGTCAGC
Source organism: Musa acuminata AAA Group (assembly GCF_036884655.1). Lineage (NCBI taxonomy): Eukaryota > Viridiplantae > Streptophyta > Magnoliopsida > Zingiberales > Musaceae > Musa > Musa acuminata. The sequence goes on along the minus strand of NC_088335.1, from coordinate 46,108 downwards.
AATCTAATATGAAAATTAAGTCAACAATGTAATACGAAATCCAAACTAAATTTGAGGACACTAAAAATCATTTATGTAATAATTCACACCCATAATCCACAATTCATAAGACTTGGTAGTTATATTCATACGACACAACACTCAAAGATTCATAAAATCCAAAGCCAACTCATCTAAACGAAACCACATCATAAAATCCATCCCAAATGTCAATAAGCCATCATCTAAAATTTAAAAATTCGACTTCCCTGCCATTCGTACTTCATTCCTCAAGACGACCAGATGCATCTTAGATCCCTAAAAGATTTGGCAAATCAAATGTATCAACTATCTTCTTGTGATCCTCAAATAATGCTCTGATACCGCCTTTGTCACGCTCCCCGATTTATCACATTCAGGAGGTGGGACCTTGTCTTAAAATCCATATTATTAAAATTCAGTCAGCAATCTAATATGAAAATTAAGTCAACAATGTAATACGAAATCCAAACTAAATTTGAGGACACTAAAAATCATTTATGTAATAATTCACACCCATAATCCACAATTCATAAGACTTGGTAGTTATATTCATACGACACAACACTCAAAGATTCATAAAATCCAAAGCCAACTCATCTAAACGAAACCACATCATAAAATCCATCCCAAATGTCAATAAGCCATCATCTAAAATTTAAAAATTCGACTTCCCTGCCATTCGTACTTCATTCCTCAAGACGACCAGATGCATCTTAGATCCCTAAAAGATTTGGCAAATCAAATGTATCAACTATCTTCTTGTGATCCTCAAATAATGCTCTGATACCGCCTTTGTCACGCTCCCCGATTTATCACATTCAGGAGGTGGGACCTTGTCTTAAAATCCATATTATTAAAATTCAGTCAGCAATCTAATATGAAAATTAAGTCAACAATGTAATACGAAATCCAAACTAAATTTGAGGACACTAAAAATCATTTATGTAATAATTCACACCCATAATCCACAATTCATAAGACTTGGTAGTTATATTCATACGACACAACACTCAAAGATTCATAAAATCCAAAGCCAACTCATCTAAACGAAACCACATCATAAAATCCATCCCAAATGTCAATAAGCCATCATCTAAAATTTAAAAATTCGACTTCCCTGCCATTCGTACTTCATTCCTCAAGACGACCAGATGCATCTTAGATCCCTAAAAGATTTGGCAAATCAAATGTATCAACTATCTTCTTGTGATCCTCAAATAATGCTCTGATACCGCCTTTGTCACGCTCCCCGATTTATCACATTCAGGAGGTGGGACCTTGTCTTAAAATCCATATTATTAAAATTCAGTCAGCAATCTAATATGAAAATTAAGTCAACAATGTAATACGAAATCCAAACTAAATTTGAGGACACTAAAAATCATTTATGTAATAATTCACACCCATAATCCACAATTCATAAGACTTGGTAGTTATATTCATACGACACAACACTCAAAGATTCATAAAATCCAAAGCCAACTCATCTAAACGAAACCACATCATAAAATCCATCCCAAATGTCAATAAGCCATCATCTAAAATTTAAAAATTCGACTTCCCTGCCATTCGTACTTCATTCCTCAAGACGACCAGATGCATCTTAGATCCCTAAAAGATTTGGCAAATCAAATGTATCAACTATCTTCTTGTGATCCTCAAATAATGCTCTGATACCGCCTTTGTCACGCTCCCCGATTTATCACATTCAGGAGGTGGGACCTTGTCTTAAAATCCATATTATTAAAATTCAGTCAGCAATCTAATATGAAAATTAAGTCAACAATGTAATACGAAATCCAAACTAAATTTGAGGACACTAAAAATCATTTATGTAATAATTCACACCCATAATCCACAATTCATAAGACTTGGTAGTTATATTCATACGACACAACACTCAAAGATTCATAAAATCCAAAGCCAACTCATCTAAACGAAACCACATCATAAAATCCATCCCAAATGTCAATAAGCCATCATCTAAAATTTAAAAATTCGACTTCCCTGCCATTCGTACTTCATTCCTCAAGACGACCAGATGCATCTTAGATCCCTAAAAGATTTGGCAAATCAAATGTATCAACTATCTTCTTGTGATCCTCAAATAATGCTCTGATACCGCCTTTGTCACGCTCCCCGATTTATCACATTCAGGAGGTGGGACCTTGTCTTAAAATCCATATTATTAAAATTCAGTCAGCAATCTAATATGAAAATTAAGTCAACAATGTAATACGAAATCCAAACTAAATTTGAGGACACTAAAAATCATTTATGTAATAATTCACACCCATAATCCACAATTCATAAGACTTGGTAGTTATATTCATACGACACAACACTCAAAGATTCATAAAATCCAAAGCCAACTCATCTAAACGAAACCACATCATAAAATCCATCCCAAATGTCAATAAGCCATCATCTAAAATTTAAAAATTCGACTTCCCTGCCATTCGTACTTCATTCCTCAAGACGACCAGATGCATCTTAGATCCCTAAAAGATTTGGCAAATCAAATGTATCAACTATCTTCTTGTGATCCTCAAATAATGCTCTGATACCGCCTTTGTCACGCTCCCCGATTTATCACATTCAGGAGGTGGGACCTTGTCTTAAAATCCATATTATTAAAATTCAGTCAGCAATCTAATATGAAAATTAAGTCAACAATGTAATACGAAATCCAAACTAAATTTGAGGACACTAAAAATCATTTATGTAATAATTCACACCCATAATCCACAATTCATAAGACTTGGTAGTTATATTCATACGACACAACACTCAAAGATTCATAAAATCCAAAGCCAACTCATCTAAACGAAACCACATCATAAAATCCATCCCAAATGTCAATAAGCCATCATCTAAAATTTAAAAATTCGACTTCCCTGCCATTCGTACTTCATTCCTCAAGACGACCAGATGCATCTTAGATCCCTAAAAGATTTGGCAAATCAAATGTATCAACTATCTTCTTGTGATCCTCAAATAATGCTCTGATACCGCCTTTGTCACGCTCCCCGATTTATCACATTCAGGAGGTGGGACCTTGTCTTAAAATCCATATTATTAAAATTCAGTCAGCAATCTAATATGAAAATTAAGTCAACAATGTAATACGAAATCCAAACTAAATTTGAGGACACTAAAAATCATTTATGTAATAATTCACACCCATAATCCACAATTCATAAGACTTGGTAGTTATATTCATACGACACAACACTCAAAGATTCATAAAATCCAAAGCCAACTCATCTAAACGAAACCACATCATAAAATCCATCCCAAATGTCAATAAGCCATCATCTAAAATTTAAAAATTCGACTTCCCTGCCATTCGTACTTCATTCCTCAAGACGACCAGATGCATCTTAGATCCCTAAAAGATTTGGCAAATCAAATGTATCAACTATCTTCTTGTGATCCTCAAATAATGCTCTGATACCGCCTTTGTCACGCTCCCCGATTTATCACATTCAGGAGGTGGGACCTTGTCTTAAAATCCATATTATTAAAATTCAGTCAGCAATCTAATATGAAAATTAAGTCAACAATGTAATACGAAATCCAAACTAAATTTGAGGACACTAAAAATCATTTATGTAATAATTCACACCCATAATCCACAATTCATAAGACTTGGTAGTTATATTCATACGACACAACACTCAAAGATTCATAAAATCCAAAGCCAACTCATCTAAACGAAACCACATCATAAAATCCATCCCAAATGTCAATAAGCCATCATCTAAAATTTAAAAATTCGACTTCCCTGCCATTCGTACTTCATTCCTCAAGACGACCAGATGCATCTTAGATCCCTAAAAGATTTGGCAAATCAAATGTATCAACTATCTTCTTGTGATCCTCAAATAATGCTCTGATACCGCCTTTGTCACGCTCCCCGATTTATCACATTCAGGAGGTGGGACCTTGTCTTAAAATCCATATTATTAAAATTCAGTCAGCAATCTAATATGAAAATTAAGTCAACAATGTAATACGAAATCCAAACTAAATTTGAGGACACTAAAAATCATTTATGTAATAATTCACACCCATAATCCACAATTCATAAGACTTGGTAGTTATATTCATACGACACAACACTCAAAGATTCATAAAATCCAAAGCCAACTCATCTAAACGAAACCACATCATAAAATCCATCCCAAATGTCAATAAGCCATCATCTAAAATTTAAAAATTCGACTTCCCTGCCATTCGTACTTCATTCCTCAAGACGACCAGATGCATCTTAGATCCCTAAAAGATTTGGCAAATCAAATGTATCAACTATCTTCTTGTGATCCTCAAATAATGCTCTGATACCGCCTTTGTCACGCTCCCCGATTTATCACATTCAGGAGGTGGGACCTTGTCTTAAAATCCATATTATTAAAATTCAGTCAGCAATCTAATATGAAAATTAAGTCAACAATGTAATACGAAATCCAAACTAAATTTGAGGACACTAAAAATCATTTATGTAATAATTCACACCCATAATCCACAATTCATAAGACTTGGTAGTTATATTCATACGACACAACACTCAAAGATTCATAAAATCCAAAGCCAACTCATCTAAACGAAACCACATCATAAAATCCATCCCAAATGTCAATAAGCCATCATCTAAAATTTAAAAATTCGACTTCCCTGCCATTCGTACTTCATTCCTCAAGACGACCAGATGCATCTTAGATCCCTAAAAGATTTGGCAAATCAAATGTATCAACTATCTTCTTGTGATCCTCAAATAATGCTCTGATACCGCCTTTGTCACGCTCCCCGATTTATCACATTCAGGAGGTGGGACCTTGTCTTAAAATCCATATTATTAAAATTCAGTCAGCAATCTAATATGAAAATTAAGTCAACAATGTAATACGAAATCCAAACTAAATTTGAGGACACTAAAAATCATTTATGTAATAATTCACACCCATAATCCACAATTCATAAGACTTGGTAGTTATATTCATACGACACAACACTCAAAGATTCATAAAATCCAAAGCCAACTCATCTAAACGAAACCACATCATAAAATCCATCCCAAATGTCAATAAGCCATCATCTAAAATTTAAAAATTCGACTTCCCTGCCATTCGTACTTCATTCCTCAAGACGACCAGATGCATCTTAGATCCCTAAAAGATTTGGCAAATCAAATGTATCAACTATCTTCTTGTGATCCTCAAATAATGCTCTGATACCGCCTTTGTCACGCTCCCCGATTTATCACATTCAGGAGGTGGGACCTTGTCTTAAAATCCATATTATTAAAATTCAGTCAGCAATCTAATATGAAAATTAAGTCAACAATGTAATACGAAATCCAAACTAAATTTGAGGACACTAAAAATCATTTATGTAATAATTCACACCCATAATCCACAATTCATAAGACTTGGTAGTTATATTCATACGACACAACACTCAAAGATTCATAAAATCCAAAGCCAACTCATCTAAACGAAACCACATCATAAAATCCATCCCAAATGTCAATAAGCCATCATCTAAAATTTAAAAATTCGACTTCCCTGCCATTCGTACTTCATTCCTCAAGACGACCAGATGCATCTTAGATCCCTAAAAGATTTGGCAAATCAAATGTATCAACTATCTTCTTGTGATCCTCAAATAATGCTCTGATACCGCCTTTGTCACGCTCCCCGATTTATCACATTCAGGAGGTGGGACCTTGTCTTAAAATCCATATTATTAAAATTCAGTCAGCAATCTAATATGAAAATTAAGTCAACAATGTAATACGAAATCCAAACTAAATTTGAGGACACTAAAAATCATTTATGTAATAATTCACACCCATAATCCACAATTCATAAGACTTGGTAGTTATATTCATACGACACAACACTCAAAGATTCATAAAATCCAAAGCCAACTCATCTAAACGAAACCACATCATAAAATCCATCCCAAATGTCAATAAGCCATCATCTAAAATTTAAAAATTCGACTTCCCTGCCATTCGTACTTCATTCCTCAAGACGACCAGATGCATCTTAGATCCCTAAAAGATTTGGCAAATCAAATGTATCAACTATCTTCTTGTGATCCTCAAATAATGCTCTGATACCGCCTTTGTCACGCTCCCCGATTTATCACATTCAGGAGGTGGGACCTTGTCTTAAAATCCATATTATTAAAATTCAGTCAGCAATCTAATATGAAAATTAAGTCAACAATGTAATACGAAATCCAAACTAAATTTGAGGACACTAAAAATCATTTATGTAATAATTCACACCCATAATCCACAATTCATAAGACTTGGTAGTTATATTCATACGACACAACACTCAAAGATTCATAAAATCCAAAGCCAACTCATCTAAACGAAACCACATCATAAAATCCATCCCAAATGTCAATAAGCCATCATCTAAAATTTAAAAATTCGACTTCCCTGCCATTCGTACTTCATTCCTCAAGACGACCAGATGCATCTTAGATCCCTAAAAGATTTGGCAAATCAAATGTATCAACTATCTTCTTGTGATCCTCAAATAATGCTCTGATACCGCCTTTGTCACGCTCCCCGATTTATCACATTCAGGAGGTGGGACCTTGTCTTAAAATCCATATTATTAAAATTCAGTCAGCAATCTAATATGAAAATTAAGTCAACAATGTAATACGAAATCCAAACTAAATTTGAGGACACTAAAAATCATTTATGTAATAATTCACACTCATAATCCACAATTCATAAGACTTGGTAGTTATATTCATACGACACAACACTCAAAGATTCATAAAATCCAAAGCCAACTCATCTAAACGAAACCACATCATAAAATCCATCCCAAATGTCAATAAGCCATCATCTAAAATTTAAAAATTCGACTTCCCTGCCATTCGTACTTCATTCCTCAAGACGACCAGATGCATCTTAGATCCCTAAAAGATTTGGCAAATCAAATGTATCAACTATCTTCTTGTGATCCTCAAATAATGCTCTGATACCGCCTTTGTCACGCTCCCCGATTTATCACATTCAGGAGGTGGGACCTTGTCTTAAAATCCATATTATTAAAATTCAGTCAACAATCTTAAGCGAATTCCAAATTAAATTTGAGGACACTAAAAATCATTCAAGTCATTATTCACACCCATAATCCACAATTCATAAGACTTGGTAGTTATAATCAAACGATACAACACTCAAAGATTCATAAAATCCAACGCCAACTCATCTAAACAAAACCACATCATAAAATCCATCCCAAATGTCATTAAGCCATCCTCTAAAATTTAAAAATTCAACTGCACTGCCATTCGTACTTCTTTCCACAAGACGTCCAGATGCATCCTGGATCCCTAAAAGATATCATAGAAATTTTTCATCGATTTCTATGTAATTTGCTAAATCTCAATATAATTTTGCAAATCAAATGTATCAACTATCTTATAGTGATCCTCAAATAATGCTCTGATACCACCTCTGTCACGCTCCCCGATTTATCATATTCAGCAGGTTTGACCTTGTCTTAAAATCCATAATATTAAAATTCAGTCAACAATGTAATACGAATTCCAAACTAAATTTGAGGACACTAGAAATCATTCAAGTCATAATTCACACCCACAATCCACAATTCATAAGACTTGGTAGTTATAATCATACGACACAACACTCAAAGATTCATAAAATCCAAAGCCAACTCATCTAAACGAAACCACATCATAAAATCCATCCCAAATGTCATTAAGCCATCCTCTAAAAATTAAAAATTCGACTTCACTGCCATTCGTACTTCTTTCCTCAAGACGACCAGATGCATCCTGGATCCCTAAAAGATATCATAGAATTTTTTCATCGATTTCTATATAATTTGCTAAATCTCAATATAATTTTGCAAATCAAATTTATCAACTATCTTATAGTGATCCTCAAATAATGCTCTGATACCACCTCTGTCACGCTCCCCGATTTATCACATTCAGGAGTTTTGACCTTGTCTTAAAATCCATAATATTAAAATTCAGTCAACAATGTAATACGAATTCCAAACTAAATTTGAGGACACTAAAAATCATTCATGTCATAATTCACACCCACAATCCACAATTCATAAGACTTGGTAGTTATAATCATACGACACAACACTCAATGATTCATAAAATCCAAAGCCAACTCATCTAAACGAAACCACATCATAAAATCCATCCCAAATGTCAATAAGCCATCCTCTAAAATTTAGAAATTCGACTTCACTGCCATTCGTACTTCTTTCCTCAAGACGACCAGATGCATCCTGGATCCCTAAAAGATATCATAGAAATTTTTCATCGATTTCTATGTAATTTGCTAAATCTCAATATAACTTTGCAAATCAAATGTATCAACTATCTTATAGTGATCCTCAAATAATGCTCTGATACCACCTCTGTCACGCTCCCCGATTTATCACATTCAGGAGGTTTGACCTTGTCTTAAAATCCATAATATTAAAATTCAGTCAACAATGTAATACGAGTTCCAAACTAAACTTGAGGACACTAAAAATAATTCAAGTCATAATTCACACCCACAATCCACAATTCATAAGACTTGGTAGTTATAATCATACGACACAACACTCAAAGATTCATAAAATCCAAAGCCAACTCATCTAAACGAAACCACATCATAAAATGATCCCAAATGTCAATAAGCCATCCTCTAAAATTTAAAAATTCGACTTCACTGCCATTCGTACTTCTTTCCTCAAGACGACCAGATACGTCCTGGATCCCTAAAAGATATCATAGAAATTTTTTATCGATTTCTATGTAATTTGCTAAATCTCAATATAATTTTGCAAATCAAATGTATCAACTATCTTATAGTGATCCTCAAATAATGCTCTGATACCACCGCTGTCACGCTCCCCGATTTATCACATTCAGCAGGTTTGACCTTGTCTTAAAATCCATAATAAAAATCATTCATGTCAACAATGTAATACGAATTCCAAACTAAATTTGAGGACACTAAAAATCATTCATGTCATAATTCACACCCACAATCCACAATTCATAAGACTTGGTAGTTATAATCATACGACACAACACTCAATGATTCATAAAATCCAAAGCCAACTCATCTAAACGAAACCATATCATAAAATCCATCCCAAATGTCAATAAGCAATCCTCTAAAATTTAAAAATTCGACTTCCCTGCCATTCGTACTTCATTCCTCAAGACGACTAGATGCATCCTAGATCCCTAAAAGATATCAAAGAAATTTTTCATCGATTTCTATGTAATGTACCAAATCTCAATATAATTTTGCAAATAAATTGTATTAACTATCTTATAGTGATCCTCAAATAATGCTCTGATACCACCTCTGTCACGCTCCCCGATTTATCACATTCAGGAGGTGTGACCATGTGTTAAAATCCATAATATTAAAATTCAGTCAACAATCTTATGCGAATTCCAAATTAAATTTGAGGACACTAAAAATCATTCAAGTCATTATTCACACCCATAATCCACAATTCATAGGACTTGGTAGTTATAATCAAACGATACAACACTCAAAGATTCATAAAATCCAACGCCAACTCATCTAAACAAAACCACATCATAAAATCCATCCCAAATGTCATTAAGCCATCCTCTAAAATTTAAAAATTCAACTGCACTGCCATTCGTACTTCTTTCCACAAGACGTCCAGATGCATCCTGGATCCCTAAAAGATATCATAGAAATTTTTCATCGATTTCTATGTAATTTGCTAAATCTCAATATAATTTTGCAAATCAAATGTATCAACTATCTTATAGTGATCCTCAAATAATGCTCTGATACCACCTCTGTCACGCTCCCCGATTTATCATATTCAGCAGGTTTGACCTTGTCTTAAAATCCATAATATTAAAATTCAGTCAACAATGTAATACGAATTCCAAACTAAATTTGAGGACACTAGAAATCATTCAAGTCATAATTCACACCCACAATCCACAATTCATAAGACTTGGTAGTTATAATCATACGACACAACACTCAAAGATTCATAAAATCCAAAGCCAACTCATCTAAACGAAACCACATCATAAAATCCATCCCAAATGTCATTAAGCCATCCTCTAAAAATTAAAAATTCGACTTCACTGCCATTCGTACTTCTTTCCTCAAGACGACCAGATGCATCCTGGATCCCTAAAAGATATCATAGAATTTTTTCATCGATTTCTATATAATTTGCTAAATCTCAATATAATTTTGCAAATCAAATTTATCAACTATCTTATAGTGATCCTCAAATAATGCTCTGATACCACCTCTGTCACGCTCCCCGATTTATCACATTCAGGAGTTTTGACCTTGTCTTAAAATCCATAATATTAAAATTCAGTCAACAATGTAATACGAATTCCAAACTAAATTTGAGGACACTAAAAATCATTCATGTCATAATTCACACCCACAATCCACAATTCATAAGACTTGGTAGTTATAATCATACGACACAACACTCAATGATTCATAAAATCCAAAGCCAACTCATCTAAACGAAACCACATCATAAAATCCATCCCAAATGTCAATAAGCCATCCTCTAAAATTTAGAAATTCGACTTCACTGCCATTCGTACTTCTTTCCTCAAGACGACCAGATGCATCCTGGATCCCTAAAAGATATCATAGAAATTTTTCATCGATTTCTATGTAATTTGCTAAATCTCAATATAACTTTGCAAATCAAATGTATCAACTATCTTATAGTGATCCTCAAATAATGCTCTGATACCACCTCTGTCACGCTCCCCGATTTATCACATTCAGGAGGTTTGACCTTGTCTTAAAATCCATAATATTAAAATTCAGTCAACAATGTAATACGAGTTCCAAACTAAACTTGAGGACACTAAAAATAATTCAAGTCATAATTCACACCCACAATCCACAATTCATAAGACTTGGTAGTTATAATCATACGACACAACACTCAAAGATTCATAAAATCCAAAGCCAACTCATCTAAACGAAACCACATCATAAAATGATCCCAAATGTCAATAAGCCATCCTCTAAAATTTAAAAATTCGACTTCACTGCCATTCGTACTTCTTTCCTCAAGACGACCAGATACGTCCTGGATCCCTAAAAGATATCATAGAAATTTTTTATCGATTTCTATGTAATTTGCTAAATCTCAATATAATTTTGCAAATCAAATGTATCAACTATCTTATAGTGATCCTCAAATAATGCTCTGATACCACCGCTGTCACGCTCCCCGATTTATCACATTCAGCAGGTTTGACCTTGTCTTAAAATCCATAATAAAAATCATTCATGTCAACAATGTAATACGAATTCCAAACTAAATTTGAGGACACTAAAAATCATTCATGTCATAATTCACACCCACAATCCACAATTCATAAGACTTGGTAGTTATAATCATACGACACAACACTCAATGATTCATAAAATCCAAAGCCAACTCATCTAAACGAAACCATATCATAAAATCCATCCCAAATGTCAATAAGCAATCCTCTAAAATTTAAAAATTCGACTTCCCTGCCATTCGTACTTCATTCCTCAAGACGACTAGATGCATCCTAGATCCCTAAAAGATATCAAAGAAATTTTTCATCGATTTCTATGTAATGTACCAAATCTCAATATAATTTTGCAAATAAATTGTATTAACTATCTTATAGTGATCCTCAAATAATGCTCTGATACCACCTCTGTCACGCTCCCCGATTTATCACATTCAGGAGGTGTGACCATGTGTTAAAATCCATAATATTAAAATTCAGTCAACAATCTTATGCGAATTCCAAATTAAATTTGAGGACACTAAAAATCATTCAAGTCATTATTCACACCCATAATCCACAATTCATAGGACTTGGTAGTTATAATCAAACGATACAACACTCAAAGATTCATAAAATCCAACGCCAACTCATCTAAACAAAACCACATCATAAAATCCATCCCAAATGTCATTAAGCCATCCTCTAAAATTTAAAAATTCAACTGCACTGCCATTCGTACTTCTTTCCACAAGACGTCCAGATGCATCCTGGATCCCTAAAAGATATCATAGAAATTTTTCATCGATTTCTATGTAATTTGCTAAATCTCAATATAATTTTGCAAATCAAATGTATCAACTATCTTATAGTGATCCTCAAATAATGCTCTGATACCACCTCTGTCACGCTCCCCGATTTATCATATTCAGCAGGTTTGACCTTGTCTTAAAATCCATAATATTAAAATTCAGTCAACAATGTAATACGAATTCCAAACTAAATTTGAGGACACTAGAAATCATTCAAGTCATAATTCACACCCACAATCCACAATTCATAAGACTTGGTAGTTATAATCATACGACACAACACTCAAAGATTCATAAAATCCAAAGCCAACTCATCTAAACGAAACCACATCATAAAATCCATCCCAAATGTCATTAAGCCATCCTCTAAAAATTAAAAATTCGACTTCACTGCCATTCGTACTTCTTTCCTCAAGACGACCAGATGCATCCTGGATCCCTAAAAGATATCATAGAATTTTTTCATCGATTTCTATATAATTTGCTAAATCTCAATATAATTTTGCAAATCAAATTTATCAACTATCTTATAGTGATCCTCAAATAATGCTCTGATACCACCTCTGTCACGCTCCCCGATTTATCACATTCAGGAGTTTTGACCTTGTCTTAAAATCCATAATATTAAAATTCAGTCAACAATGTAATACGAATTCCAAACTAAATTTGAGGACACTAAAAATCATTCATGTCATAATTCACACCCACAATCCACAATTCATAAGACTTGGTAGTTATAATCATACGACACAACACTCAATGATTCATAAAATCCAAAGCCAACTCATCTAAACGAAACCACATCATAAAATCCATCCCAAATGTCAATAAGCCATCCTCTAAAATTTAGAAATTCGACTTCACTGCCATTCGTACTTCTTTCCTCAAGACGACCAGATGCATCCTGGATCCCTAAAAGATATCATAGAAATTTTTCATCGATTTCTATGTAATTTGCTAAATCTCAATATAACTTTGCAAATCAAATGTATCAACTATCTTATAGTGATCCTCAAATAATGCTCTGATACCACCTCTGTCACGCTCCCCGATTTATCACATTCAGGAGGTTTGACCTTGTCTTAAAATCCATAATATTAAAATTCAGTCAACAATGTAATACGAGTTCCAAACTAAACTTGAGGACACTAAAAATAATTCAAGTCATAATTCACACCCACAATCCACAATTCATAAGACTTGGTAGTTATAATCATACGACACAACACTCAAAGATTCATAAAATCCAAAGCCAACTCATCTAAACGAAACCACATCATAAAATGATCCCAAATGTCAATAAGCCATCCTCTAAAATTTAAAAATTCGACTTCACTGCCATTCGTACTTCTTTCCTCAAGACGACCAGATACGTCCTGGATCCCTAAAAGATATCATAGAAATTTTTTATCGATTTCTATGTAATTTGCTAAATCTCAATATAATTTTGCAAATCAAATGTATCAACTATCTTATAGTGATCCTCAAATAATGCTCTGATACCACCGCTGTCACGCTCCCCGATTTATCACATTCAGCAGGTTTGACCTTGTCTTAAAATCCATAATAAAAATCATTCATGTCAACAATGTAATACGAATTCCAAACTAAATTTGAGGACACTAAAAATCATTCATGTCATAATTCACACCCACAATCCACAATTCATAAGACTTGGTAGTTATAATCATACGACACAACACTCAATGATTCATAAAATCCAAAGCCAACTCATCTAAACGAAACCATATCATAAAATCCATCCCAAATGTCAATAAGCAATCCTCTAAAATTTAAAAATTCGACTTCCCTGCCATTCGTACTTCATTCCTCAAGACGACTAGATGCATCCTAGATCCCTAAAAGATATCAAAGAAATTTTTCATCGATTTCTATGTAATGTACCAAATCTCAATATAATTTTGCAAATAAATTGTATTAACTATCTTATAGTGATCCTCAAATAATGCTCTGATACCACCTCTGTCACGCTCCCCGATTTATCACATTCAGGAGGTGTGACCATGTGTTAAAATCCATAATATTAAAATTCAGTCAACAATCTTATGCGAATTCCAAATTAAATTTGAGGACACTAAAAATCATTCAAGTCATTATTCACACCCATAATCCACAATTCATAGGACTTGGTAGTTATAATCAAACGATACAACACTCAAAGATTCATAAAATCCAACGCCAACTCATCTAAACAAAACCACATCATAAAATCCATCCCAAATGTCATTAAGCCATCCTCTAAAATTTAAAAATTCAACTGCACTGCCATTCGTACTTCTTTCCACAAGACGTCCAGATGCATCCTGGATCCCTAAAAGATATCATAGAAATTTTTCATCGATTTCTATGTAATTTGCTAAATCTCAATATAATTTTGCAAATCAAATGTATCAACTATCTTATAGTGATCCTCAAATAATGCTCTGATACCACCTCTGTCACGCTCCCCGATTTATCATATTCAGCAGGTTTGACCTTGTCTTAAAATCCATAATATTAAAATTCAGTCAACAATGTAATACGAATTCCAAACTAAATTTGAGGACACTAGAAATCATTCAAGTCATAATTCACACCCACAATCCACAATTCATAAGACTTGGTAGTTATAATCATACGACACAACACTCAAAGATTCATAAAATCCAAAGCCAACTCATCTAAACGAAACCACATCATAAAAGGATCCCAAATGCCAATAAGCCATCCTCTAAAAATTAAAAATTCGACTTCACTGCCATTCGTACTTCTTTCCTCAAGACGACCAGATGCATCCTGGATCCCTAAAAGATATCATAGAATTTTTTCATCGATTTCTATATAATTTGCTAAATCTCAATATAATTTTGCAAATCAAATTTATCAACTATCTTATAGTGATCCTCAAATAATGCTCTGATACCACCTCTGTCACGCTCCCCGATTTATCACATTCAGGAGTTTTGACCTTGTCTTAAAATCCATAATATTAAAATTCAGTCAACAATGTAATACGAATTCCAAACTAAATTTGAGGACACTAAAAATCATTCATGTCATAATTCACACCCACAATCCACAATTCATAAGACTTGGTAGTTATAATCATACGACACAACACTCAATGATTCATAAAATCCAAAGCCAACTCATCTAAACGAAACCACATCATAAAATCCATCCCAAATGTCAATAAGCCATCCTCTAAAATTTAGAAATTCGACTTCACTGCCATTCGTACTTCTTTCCTCAAGACGACCAGATGCATCCTGGATCCCTAAAAGATATCATAGAAATTTTTCATCGATTTCTATGTAATTTGCTAAATCTCAATATAACTTTGCAAATCAAATGTATCAACTATCTTATAGTGATCCTCAAATAATGCTCTGATACCACCTCTGTCACGCTCCCCGATTTATCACATTCAGGAGGTTTGACCTTGTCTTAAAATCCATAATATTAAAATTCAGTCAACAATGTAATACGAGTTCCAAACTAAACTTGAGGACACTAAAAATAATTCAAGTCATAATTCACACCCACAATCCACAATTCATAAGACTTGGTAGTTATAATCATACGACACAACACTCAAAGATTCATAAAATCCAAAGCCAACTCATCTAAACGAAACCACATCATAAAATGATCCCAAATGTCAATAAGCCATCCTCTAAAATTTAAAAATTCGACTTCACTGCCATTCGTACTTCTTTCCTCAAGACGACCAGATGCATCCTGGATCCCTAAAAGATATCATAGAAATTTTTTATCGATTTCTATGTAATTTGCTAAATCTCAATATAATTTTGCAAATCAAATGTATCAACTATCTTATAGTGATCCTCAAATAATGCTCTGATACCACCTCTGTCACGCTCCCCGATTTATCACATTCAGCAGGTTTGACCTTGTCTTAAAATCCATAATAAAAATCATTCATGTCAACAATGTAATACGAATTCCAAACTAAATTTGAGGACACTAAAAATCATTCATGTCATAATTCACACCCACAATCCACAATTCATAAGACTTGGTAGTTATAATCATACGACACAACACTCAATGATTCATAAAATCCAAAGCCAACTCATCTAAACGAAACCATATCATAAAATCCATCCCAAATGTCAATAAGCAATCCTCTAAAATTTAAAAATTCGACTTCCCTGCCATTCGTACTTCATTCCTCAAGACGACCAGATGCATCCTAGATCCCTAAAAGATATCAAAGAAATTTTTCATCGATTTCTATGTAATGTACTAAATCTCAATATAATTTTGCAAATAAATTGTATTAACTATCTTATAGTGATCCTCAAATAATGCTCTGATACCACCTCTGTCACGCTCCCCGATTTATCACATTCAGGAGGTGTGACCATGTGTTAAAATCCATAATATTAAAATTCAGTCAACAATCTTATGCGAATTCCAAATTAAATTTGAGGACACTAAAAATCATTCAAGTCATAATTCACACCCATAATCCACAATTCATAAGACTTGGTAGTTATAATCAAACGATACAACACTCAAAGATTCATAAAATCCAACGCCAACTCATCTAAACAAAACCACATCATAAAATCCATCCCAAATGTCATTAAGCCATCCTCTAAAATTTAAAAATTCAACTGCACTGCCATTCGTACTTCTTTCCACAAGACGTCCAGATGCATCCTGGATCCCTAAAAGATATCATAGAAATTTTTCATCGATTTCTATGTAATTTGCTAAATCTCAATATAATTTTGCAAATCAAATGTATCAACTATCTTATAGTGATCCTCAAATAATGCTCTGATACCACCTCTGTCACGCTCCCCGATTTATCATATTCAGCAGGTTCGACCTTGTCTTAAAATCCATAATATTAAAATTCAGTCAACAATGTAATACGAATTCCAAACTAAATTTGAGGACACTAGAAATCATTCAAGTCATAATTCACACCCACAATCCACAATTCATAAGACTTGGTAGTTATTATCATACGACACAACACTCAAAGATTCATAAAATCCAAAGCCAACTCATCTAAACGAAACCACATCATAAAAGGATCCCAAATGTCAATAAGCCATCCTCTAAAAATTAAAAATTCGACTTCACTGCCATTCGTACTTCTTTCCTCAAGACGACCAGATGCATCCTGGATCCCCAAAAGATATCATAGAATTTTTTCATCGATTTCTATATAATTTGCTAAATCTCAATATAATTTTGCAAATCAAATTTATCAACTATCTTATAGTGATCCTCAAATAATGCTCTGATACCACCTCTGTCACGCTCCCCGATTTATCACATTCAGGAGTTTTGACCTTGTCTTAAAATCCATAATATTAAAATTCAGTCAACAATGTAATACGAATTCCAAACTAAATTTGAGGACACTAAAAATCATTCAAGTCATAATTCACACCCACAATCCACAATTCATAAGACTTGGTAGTTATAATCATACGACACAACACTCAATGATTCATAAAATCCAAAGCCAACTCATCTAAACGAAACCACATCATAAAATCCATCCCAAATGTCAATAAGCCATCCTCTAAAATTTAGAAATTCGACTTCACTGCCATTCGTACTTCTTTCCTCAAGACGACCAGATGCATCCTGGATCCCTAAAAGATATCATAGAAATTTTTCATCGATTTCTATGTAATTTGCTAAATCTCAATATAACTTTGCAAATCAAATGTATCAACAATCTTATAGTGATCCTCAAATAATGCTCTGATACCACCTCTGTCACGCTCCCCGATTTATCATATTCAGCAGGTTTGACCTTGTCTTAAAATCCATAATATTAAAATTCAGTCAACAATGTAATACGAATTCCAAACTAAATTTGAGGACACTAGAAATCATTCAAGTCATAATTCACACCCACAATCCACAATTCATAAGACTTGGTAGTTATAATCATACGACACAACACTCAAAGATTCATAAAATCCAAAGCCAACTCATCTAAACGAAACCACATCATAAAAGGATCCCAAATGCCAATAAGCCATCCTCTAAAAATTAAAAATTCGACTTCACTGCCATTCGTACTTCTTTCCTCAAGACGACCAGATGCATCCTGGATCCCTAAAAGATATCATAGAATTTTTTCATCGATTTCTATATAATTTGCTAAATCTCAATATAATTTTGCAAATCAAATTTATCAACTATCTTATAGTGATCCTCAAATAATGCTCTGATACCACCTCTGTCACGCTCCCCGATTTATCACATTCAGGAGTTTTGACCTTGTCTTAAAATCCATAATATTAAAATTCAGTCAACAATGTAATACGAATTCCAAACTAAATTTGAGGACACTAAAAATCATTCAAGTCATAATTCACACCCACAATCCACAATTCATAAGACTTGGTAGTTATAATCATACGACACAACACTAAATGATTCATAAAATCCAAAGCCAACTCATCTAAACGAAACCACATCATAAAATCCATCCCAAATGTCAATAAGCCATCCTCTAAAATTTAGAAATTCGACTTCACTGCCATTCGTACTTCTTTCCTCAAGACGACCAGGTGCATCCTGGTTCCCTAAAAGATATCATAGAAATTTTTCATCGATTTCTATGTAATTTGCTAAATCTCAATATAACTTTGCAAATCAAATGTATCAACTATCTTATAGTGATCCTCAAATAATGCTCTGATACCACCTCTGTCACGCTCCCCGATTTATCACATTCAGGAGGTTTGACCTTGTCTTAAAATCCATAATATTAAAATTCAGTCAACAATGTAATACGAATTCCAAACTAAACTTGAGGACACTAAAAATCATTGAAGTCATAATTCACACCCACAATCCACAATTCATAAGACTTGGTAGTTATAATCATACGACACAACACTCAAAGATTCATAAAATCCAAAGCCAACTCATCTAAACGAAACCACATCATAAAATGATCCCAAATGTCAATAAGCCATCCTCTAAAATTTAAAAATTCGACTTCACTGCCATTCGTACTTCTTTCCTCAAGACGACCAGATACGTCCTGGATCCCTAAAAGATATCATAGAAATTTTTTATCGATTTCTATGTAATTTGCTAAATCTCAATATAATTTTGCAAATCAAATGTATCAACTATCTTATAGTGATCCTCAAATAATGCTCTGATACCACCGCTGTCACGCTCCCCGATTTATCACATTCAGCAGGTTTGACCTTGTCTTAAAATCCATAATAAAAATCATTCATGTCAACAATGTAATACGAATTCCAAACTAAATTTGAGGACACTAAAAATCATTCATGTCATAATTCACACCCACAATCCACAATTCATAAGACTTGGTAGTTATAATCATACGACACAACACTCAATGATTCATAAAATCCAAAGCCAACTCATCTAAACGAAACCATATCATAAAATCCATCCCAAATGTCAATAAGCAATCCTCTAAAATTTAAAAATTCGACTTCCCTGCCATTCGTACTTCATTCCTCAAGACGACTAGATGCATCCTAGATCCCTAAAAGATATCAAAGAAATTTTTCATCGATTTCTATGTAATGTACCAAATCTCAATATAATTTTGCAAATAAATTGTATTAACTATCTTATAGTGATCCTCAAATAATGCTCTGATACCACCTCTGTCACGCTCCCCGATTTATCACATTCAGGAGGTGTGACCATGTGTTAAAATCCATAATATTAAAATTCAGTCAACAATCTTATGCGAATTCCAAATTAAATTTGAGGACACTAAAAATCATTCAAGTCATTATTCACACCCATAATCCACAATTCATAGGACTTGGTAGTTATAATCAAACGATACAACACTCAAAGATTCATAAAATCCAACGCCAACTCATCTAAACAAAACCACATCATAAAATCCATCCCAAATGTCATTAAGCCATCCTCTAAAATTTAAAAATTCAACTGCACTGCCATTCGTACTTCTTTCCACAAGACGTCCAGATGCATCCTGGATCCCTAAAAGATATCATAGAAATTTTTCATCGATTTCTATGTAATTTGCTAAATCTCAATATAATTTTGCAAATCAAATGTATCAACTATCTTATAGTGATCCTCAAATAATGCTCTGATACCACCTCTGTCACGCTCCCCGATTTATCATATTCAGCAGGTTTGACCTTGTCTTAAAATCCATAATATTAAAATTCAGTCAACAATGTAATACGAATTCCAAACTAAATTTGAGGACACTAGAAATCATTCAAGTCATAATTCACACCCACAATCCACAATTCATAAGACTTGGTAGTTATAATCATACGACACAACACTCAAAGATTCATAAAATCCAAAGCCAACTCATCTAAACGAAACCACATCATAAAAGGATCCCAAATGCCAATAAGCCATCCTCTAAAAATTAAAAATTCGACTTCACTGCCATTCGTACTTCTTTCCTCAAGACGACCAGATGCATCCTGGATCCCTAAAAGATATCATAGAATTTTTTCATCGATTTCTATATAATTTGCTAAATCTCAATATAATTTTGCAAATCAAATTTATCAACTATCTTATAGTGATCCTCAAATAATGCTCTGATACCACCTCTGTCACGCTCCCCGATTTATCACATTCAGGAGTTTTGACCTTGTCTTAAAATCCATAATATTAAAATTCAGTCAACAATGTAATACGAATTCCAAACTAAATTTGAGGACACTAAAAATCATTCATGTCATAATTCACACCCACAATCCACAATTCATAAGACTTGGTAGTTATAATCATACGACACAACACTCAATGATTCATAAAATCCAAAGCCAACTCATCTAAACGAAACCACATCATAAAATCCATCCCAAATGTCAATAAGCCATCCTCTAAAATTTAGAAATTCGACTTCACTGCCATTCGTACTTCTTTCCTCAAGACGACCAGATGCATCCTGGATCCCTAAAAGATATCATAGAAATTTTTCATCGATTTCTATGTAATTTGCTAAATCTCAATATAACTTTGCAAATCAAATGTATCAACTATCTTATAGTGATCCTCAAATAATGCTCTGATACCACCTCTGTCACGCTCCCCGATTTATCACATTCAGGAGGTTTGACCTTGTCTTAAAATCCATAATATTAAAATTCAGTCAACAATGTAATACGAGTTCCAAACTAAACTTGAGGACACTAAAAATAATTCAAGTCATAATTCACACCCACAATCCACAATTCATAAGACTTGGTAGTTATAATCATACGACACAACACTCAAAGATTCATAAAATCCAAAGCCAACTCATCTAAACGAAACCACATCATAAAATGATCCCAAATGTCAATAAGCCATCCTCTAAAATTTAAAAATTCGACTTCACTGCCATTCGTACTTCTTTCCTCAAGACGACCAGATGCATCCTGGATCCCTAAAAGATATCATAGAAATTTTTTATCGATTTCTATGTAATTTGCTAAATCTCAATATAATTTTGCAAATCAAATGTATCAACTATCTTATAGTGATCCTCAAATAATGCTCTGATACCACCTCTGTCACGCTCCCCGATTTATCACATTCAGCAGGTTTGACCTTGTCTTAAAATCCATAATAAAAATCATTCATGTCAACAATGTAATACGAATTCCAAACTAAATTTGAGGACACTAAAAATCATTCATGTCATAATTCACACCCACAATCCACAATTCATAAGACTTGGTAGTTATAATCATACGACACAACACTCAATGATTCATAAAATCCAAAGCCAACTCATCTAAACGAAACCATATCATAAAATCCATCCCAAATGTCAATAAGCAATCCTCTAAAATTTAAAAATTCGACTTCCCTGCCATTCGTACTTCATTCCTCAAGACGACCAGATGCATCCTAGATCCCTAAAAGATATCAAAGAAATTTTTCATCGATTTCTATGTAATGTACTAAATCTCAATATAATTTTGCAAATAAATTGTATTAACTATCTTATAGTGATCCTCAAATAATGCTCTGATACCACCTCTGTCACGCTCCCCGATTTATCACATTCAGGAGGTGTGACCATGTGTTAAAATCCATAATATTAAAATTCAGTCAACAATCTTATGCGAATTCCAAATTAAATTTGAGGACACTAAAAATCATTCAAGTCATAATTCACACCCATAATCCACAATTCATAAGACTTGGTAGTTATAATCAAACGATACAACACTCAAAGATTCATAAAATCCAACGCCAACTCATCTAAACAAAACCACATCATAAAATCCATCCCAAATGTCATTAAGCCATCCTCTAAAATTTAAAAATTCAACTGCACTGCCATTCGTACTTCTTTCCACAAGACGTCCAGATGCATCCTGGATCCCTAAAAGATATCATAGAAATTTTTCATCGATTTCTATGTAATTTGCTAAATCTCAATATAATTTTGCAAATCAAATGTATCAACTATCTTATAGTGATCCTCAAATAATGCTCTGATACCACCTCTGTCACGCTCCCCGATTTATCATATTCAGCAGGTTCGACCTTGTCTTAAAATCCATAATATTAAAATTCAGTCAACAATGTAATACGAATTCCAAACTAAATTTGAGGACACTAGAAATCATTCAAGTCATAATTCACACCCACAATCCACAATTCATAAGACTTGGTAGTTATTATCATACGACACAACACTCAAAGATTCATAAAATCCAAAGCCAACTCATCTAAACGAAACCACATCATAAAAGGATCCCAAATGTCAATAAGCCATCCTCTAAAAATTAAAAATTCGACTTCACTGCCATTCGTACTTCTTTCCTCAAGACGACCAGATGCATCCTGGATCCCCAAAAGATATCATAGAATTTTTTCATCGATTTCTATATAATTTGCTAAATCTCAATATAATTTTGCAAATCAAATTTATCAACTATCTTATAGTGATCCTCAAATAATGCTCTGATACCACCTCTGTCACGCTCCCCGATTTATCACATTCAGGAGTTTTGACCTTGTCTTAAAATCCATAATATTAAAATTCAGTCAACAATGTAATACGAATTCCAAACTAAATTTGAGGACACTAAAAATCATTCAAGTCATAATTCACACCCACAATCCACAATTCATAAGACTTGGTAGTTATAATCATACGACACAACACTCAATGATTCATAAAATCCAAAGCCAACTCATCTAAACGAAACCACATCATAAAATCCATCCCAAATGTCAATAAGCCATCCTCTAAAATTTAGAAATTCGACTTCACTGCCATTCGTACTTCTTTCCTCAAGACGACCAGATGCATCCTGGATCCCTAAAAGATATCATAGAAATTTTTCATCGATTTCTATGTAATTTGCTAAATCTCAATATAACTTTGCAAATCAAATGTATCAACAATCTTATAGTGATCCTCAAATAATGCTCTGATACCACCTCTGTCACGCTCCCCGATTTATCATATTCAGCAGGTTTGACCTTGTCTTAAAATCCATAATATTAAAATTCAGTCAACAATGTAATACGAATTCCAAACTAAATTTGAGGACACTAGAAATCATTCAAGTCATAATTCACACCCACAATCCACAATTCATAAGACTTGGTAGTTATAATCATACGACACAACACTCAAAGATTCATAAAATCCAAAGCCAACTCATCTAAACGAAACCACATCATAAAAGGATCCCAAATGCCAATAAGCCATCCTCTAAAAATTAAAAATTCGACTTCACTGCCATTCGTACTTCTTTCCTCAAGACGACCAGATGCATCCTGGATCCCTAAAAGATATCATAGAATTTTTTCATCGATTTCTATATAATTTGCTAAATCTCAATATAATTTTGCAAATCAAATTTATCAACTATCTTATAGTGATCCTCAAATAATGCTCTGATACCACCTCTGTCACGCTCCCCGATTTATCACATTCAGGAGTTTTGACCTTGTCTTAAAATCCATAATATTAAAATTCAGTCAACAATGTAATACGAATTCCAAACTAAATTTGAGGACACTAAAAATCATTCAAGTCATAATTCACACCCACAATCCACAATTCATAAGACTTGGTAGTTATAATCATACGACACAACACTAAATGATTCATAAAATCCAAAGCCAACTCATCTAAACGAAACCACATCATAAAATCCATCCCAAATGTCAATAAGCCATCCTTTAAAATTTAGAAATTCGACTTCACTGCCATTCGTACTTCTTTCCTCAAGACGACCAGGTGCATCCTGGTTCCCTAAAAGATATCATAGAAATTTTTCATCGATTTCTATGTAATTTGCTAAATCTCAATATAACTTTGCAAATCAAATGTATCAACTATCTTATAGTGATCCTCAAATAATGCTCTGATACCACCTCTGTCACGCTCCCCGATTTATCACATTCAGGAGGTTTGACCTTGTCTTAAAATCCATAATATTAAAATTCAGTCAACAATGTAATACGAATTCCAAACTAAACTTGAGGACACTAAAAATCATTGAAGTCATAATTCACACCCACAATCCACAATTCATAAGACTTGGTAGTTATAATCATACGACACAACACTCAAAGATTCATAAAATCCAAAGCCAACTCATCTAAACGAAACCACATCATAAAATGATCCCAAATGTCAATAAGCCATCCTCTAAAATTTAAAAATTCGACTTCACTGCCATTCGTACTTCTTTCCTCAAGACGACCAGATGCATCCTGGATCCCTAAAAGATATCATAGAAATTTTTTATCGATTTCTATGTAATTTGCTAAATCTCAATATAATTTTGCAAATCAAATGTATCAACTATCTTATAGTGATCCTCAAATAATGCTCTGATACCACCTCTGTCACGCTCCCCGATTTATCACATTCAGCAGGTTTGACCTTGTCTTAAAATCCATAATAAAAATCATTCATGTCAACAATGTAATACGAATTCCAAACTAAATTTGAGGACACTAAAAATCATTCATGTCATAATTCACACCCACAATCCACAATTCATAAGACTTGGTAGTTATAATCATACGACACAACACTCAATGATTCATAAAATCCAAAGCCAACTCATCTAAACCTAACCATATCATAAAATCCATACCAAATGTCAATAAGCAATCCTCTAAAATTTAAAAATTCGACTTCCCTGCCATTCGTACTTCATTCCTCAAGACGACCAGATGCATCCTAGATCCCTAAAAGATATCAAAGAAATTTTTCATCGATTTCTATGTAATGTACTAAATCTCAATATAATTTTGCAAATAAATTGTATTAACTATCTTATAGTGATCCTCAAATAATGCTCTGATACCACCTCTGTCACACTCCCCGATTTATCACATTCAGGAGGTGTGACCATGTGTTAAAATCCATAATATTAAAATTCAGTCAACAATCTTATGCGAATTCCAAATTAAATTTGAGGACACTAAAAATCATTCAAGTCATAATTCACACCCATAATCCACAATTCATAAGACTTGGTAGTTATAATCAAACGATACAACACTCAAAAATTCATAAAATCCAACGCCAAGTCATCTAAACAAAACCACATCATAAAATCCATCCCAAATGTCAATAAACTATCCTTTAAAATTTAAAAATTCGACTTCACTGCCATTCGTACTTGATTCCTCGAGACGACCAGATGAATCCTAGATCCCTAAAAGATATCAAAGAAATTTTTCTTCGATTTCTATATAATTTACTAAATCTTAATATAATTTTGCAAATCAAATGTATCAACTGTCTTGTTGAATGAGATCAGATAGCAAATAGATAGAGGCCATCAATATCATTGAGTACAACCCATTTCTCATAATTTTCAAATCATAATATGTGTCATTTCGAACATACACTATCTCAAATGTCAAAAAGTCATCCTATAAAATTTAAAAATTCGACTTCACTACCATTTGTACTTCATTCCTCAAGACGACCAGATGTCCTTGGCATCCTAGATTCCTAAAAGATATCAAAGAAATCTTTCATCGATTTGTACTTCATTCCTCAAGTAGACTAAATGTGGATCTTGTAATTGTCGTTCTTTAATTTTTCGAATAAGATAAGATAGAACCTTGATAGAGGCTATCAAAATTTTAGAGTCTCGTACTATCCTCAAAACCTCAAGGTCATAATTTTTTCCATTGATTTCCATTGCTTAACCATTAGATTAGTCATAAAACTACTACATTTTCTACTACCTGTATAAACTACAATATTCGCCTTACCTAAGTGATAACAGAAGGTACAATCATAATCCTTTAAAATTTCTATATGTCACCATGATCTTGTATTTGACCCTTTCTAGGTAAAAATATACTTTATACTCTTATGATGGGTAAAGAATCCCAACCCTAGCTCTCACGATTTTGCCATCAAGATTTCTTCTCTTCTGCCGCTTCCATTATCGTTGCTTGCCGCTACTGTTGCTACTTGTCGCTACCACAATCATTGCACGCCGACTGCTCGCTGTTGCCACAATCGTCGCTTGCCGCTGCTATCACGACCACTGTCGCCGTTCCCGGTGTCAATACCGACTACTACTGCAGCTATTGCCTCTATAGCCTCGATCTTCTCACACTCTTCTCACTATACTGTTAACAGTATATTAACAGTAAACTACTAACAGTATACTACTAACTATATACTAATAACATTATTTTTATTTTTTAGATCAATAATATATTATTTTTAATTTTTATACTATTAATTTTTATTTATTTAAAATTATTTTTAGGTTTCAGAATAAAATTGTAAATGTACAGAGCAACTCTATAGATTTAATGTAAAATTTTATTGGTTTGATTTTTTAGACTTTTTGTTAACGTGACATTGTGATTTTATACCCTATTTTCTTTGCCTAGTGTGTCGGGTGTTTTTAGACCGTGGCGCCTAGCGCTTTTTAAATCACTGGTTGTAAGTATAGTTTCATATGTGAGTGCTCAACAAAGAACTTTTAAATTGATTTAAGAGCACTTGGAATGCCTATGTGAAGGAAAAATCACATGTTCTAGACGAAAATATTATGCACATAAGGAATACAATAAGGAGAATAAATCATAATGCCTAGTGGACAAATGTTTAAAGTTTAAGGACATTACAAAAAAAAAATGGTAACCAACACGAATGTCCACATGGCCAGCATGAAAAGAGATAATAAAGGATCATGTTTATAAGACAAATGCAGGTGTAAAATGCAGATTCATGAGATGAAGTAGTTTTCCAGTAAAGGATCTACTTCCTATAAAAAAAAATGCACAAAAATAATTCTAGGAAGCATCTAGATGTCATGTTCAATAAATTCTTGCTGAAAATCTTACATGAATAGGACTTCTGTGCAAAAAACTCTAAAATTTCCCATGTTAAGGCACTTATGTTATACCAATTTAATTACCATACAAAAACATGATTGTAGACTCATGGAGTATTAAAAGGTAGACTACAACAAATTTGGAAAAATAACAGACAAAAAGTTCTAAATTATGGATACGAAGTTAAAATAGCAGCAAATTTTGGACATAATTAAACATGAGTGAAGTTCTAAAAGAACATAAAGACCAGCTTTTGATAAAATTACCAAATTATACACTTTTGCAAAAATATCTCAAAATATATAAGCTAAAAAGACATTATTCAGGAAGAACTAATCCAATTTGGAGAGGACAAGGTCTTTTGTCGATAACAGAGCTGGCTTACTGCATATTGTAATAAAAGATGCCACCTCCTTCCACGATGACATTGATGCTAATTAATACCAGAGGTCATCCTTGTCATTTGATCCTACAATAGAACCAAAAGAGGAGGATCTTTTAATTCAATCCAAATTTCATAGCTATAAACCTTTGTAAACTTTTATTTCGAGCTTTTGATTAAGGCACGAACCAACAACCATCTAACATCAAACCAATCTATATTTTTAGGAATTTTGAGGCCATCTGCGGCTGCTTTAAAGCCAGCTAATGTGTTCTGAACTTTGATCTTATTATACATTTTAATCAAAAAAATCTTGATAATTAATAGATGAAACAATTATTATTTCGTCAAATTATTGTTATCCCAATCATAAATATAAATTGAGCATCAATGAAAAGCCCAATAATTGTTGTCTATATTAAGAAGTCAATCTTGTGTAGACTATGTCATCTTCTGGCTTAAACATAATTATGTTAAATATCATTTGTCTAGGTGACCACGGACATCAAAAGGCTAAAAGGACGGATACCAAGAACATAATGAAATAAAAATAAGAGGAAAAGAAATTACACCATATTCTAAAGAGGAGATTATCTTACTAGCCCTACTACACTATATAACTTTCCTTTCCTCCAGAAAGCATGAGCAAAAGAGAAATAAGCAATCCGGCAAATAATTTGAAATAATATGCAAGCATGTGAGAAATTAAAATTGATGGTGCTTTTCAACATCAATTGCCGAGACCGCATACAACAAAACAATCTTCAAAATCAAACAAGATCTAGAGATAAGGTTCTAAGAAACTCCTATAGGGCTCAACGAATATGAACTTCAGATTTTGTATTAAATAAAGAATTAAATAATTCCACATATTGACAATGTCAACAACGATGACATAGAAAAATGCTAAATCCTTAAAGATGGGAAAATACCATCTCCTTCCTTGTTTAAGAGAAATTAGGCTTTGTTGATTCATCTGACAACTGCTCTTCCATAGATTTCCCGTGATGCAAAGATGATGATAGACATCCTTTATCTTGAGGAAGGGTAGAAAAGGGTCAAATGAGACGATCATGAGAATGTCTACGGATTGAGCAGCAAAGGCTCAAGATGGTAGTTGTGGGGAGTTGGGAGGAGGCGAGGGGAGGGAGCCATAGAGAGCAATGGAGACGAAGGGATTTGTCACATTAACATGAAGGGTTTATCGTATTATCATCAAGATTTGGTACAAAATATAAATATTACTAAAATATATAAATAATAACTAGGCCACGTTGGCGATAGTAAATGACTAGCCCATTACCGTTTAGAGGTAGGCCATTACTACTCACAATAGGCCCATTATTGTTCAGTAATGGGAAAAAAATAATACTAATTGAAAAATTAGAAAAAAATAATCATCATAAGTACAGTAATGTAGGAGAAATTTATTAAGTATCATTAAAATTATATACAAAATTATTTAAATATTAATAACATAAAATATTAATTCGAAAAATAAAAAATTTCAACATTGCAAGCTGGATTCCCACTTTTTTGGCACAAAAAGAAAATTTAACAAAATAAATGCTAGCTTAATTATTAAACTTACAATGAAAAGGGAAATAGCAAAAAGTTCAAGAAAGATTGAAAACTGAGAGGGAAAAACAGGGTAATTCAGAATTTGATAATTTTAGGGTTGAGGGGAAAATATAAATGTTAGATTCATGAATGCATATTCGTCGAGCCATCCAAAAGTCTTATATAAGATGACATATTGACATGTATACATGACAGATGTAACAGAATTAGTAAAGAAAATGCATTATGGAAAGAAAATGCAAATCAATTATATAGCTTCTATTACTTGCCATAAAAAAAAATGAAAGGAGACAAAACTAAATTGCACAAGAATATTCACTCAAGCATTAGATCTACGAAAGTCCATTAAGCTTCAATTAAAACAATGCTTACCCGAATAAATATCACATTCATTTACTGGCTGGGGTCAGTGCCTGCCTTGGCTTGCCATAAAGAACTTCCCACACTCACTAAGCTGATCATAATATTACAAACAGATTAGCTGGATTTATCAAACACTAATGAATAAACTTTCTCAGCCACTTATCGGCAACCAATCCAATTATCTCTTCTTCATTCCATAAGAAGCACAAACAGCAGGATCATAGCAACACACTATGACCAAATAATCTACTACACCTCAGGTTCCTTTATCAACGCAATTATGCAATTGACAGAAGATTTCCTCGCCAATGGGCAGAAATCCATCATGTGGCAAAGGAACACTCCATGTCCCAAAGAACCAACCTACCAACTCTTCTCCTCTGGACCAAGAGATCAAGAATCTGTGATCCAACAGCAATGAAAGGGCTGGAAGAAAGACAAAGCATCACTGGCCTAATGAGAGAAAAAAAACCTCCTTGTCAATTGCCATCTTCATTGCAAGCTAGGCAGCAGCAGAGCTTGCTATGAAAATCTGTGACCAAAAGAATCTATTCAAAAGAATCCATGAACTGACACTTCTCTGCACCAAGGATCAAGAATTTGCAATAGAATGGCCACCGTAGGATAGGAAACAAGCAAAAACATGAGATCACCATCGATGCAACTATAGAAAACCCTCCTTGTCAATTGGCACCTTCATTTTTAGCCTCTACCAAGGAATCTATGCTGATGATGGTGTCTACGGCAAGTTTTCCACCATCGTCGAGGAAGGGGCGGTCACGAAATAGACCAAAAGAATCTTTCCCAAAGAATCCCTGTACCAAACCATCTTTGGACCAAGGATCAATAACTTACGACGGAACGATGACAATAAGGATGGAAGCAAGCTAAATCAAGCCATCGTCATCGAAGACCGTATAGAGAAGAATATCCCTTGCCATCAACCACATTAAAATATATGTCATGTCTAGACAACAAGAGATGGGAACAGTAGCTTTCAAGAGATTCCTTGCTGTCATATATAATCTGAAGAAAATGAAAGATTAGCAGTGTTCACGCATGGAAAGTTGATTCTGCAAAATAGGTACCACATCTAATTCCTCAGCTGTCACTGTCACTGTCTCCAAGTTCTAATTTTCTGAAACTTACTAAGAGACCCGGAGCTTTCTGAACAAATTCAGAGATATCAGTGTGGTCAAAGTCTTCAGTACCAGGTACTACATATGTGATTTGTTGGAGCTTTATTAAGCAAATCACTCCATTCTTCTTTAAAAATTAAATATTAAACTAAATTTGATACCTCAGAATCAGTAATATCAAATATAACATAGAGTAGTCAGTGGAGATATAACAGATAAACAAAGACCTAGAGATCTATTTAGCAGCAGAAATTGTTTACAGAAATCTGATCACAAACCATGAAATTTTTCTTCCCATCAGGCTTTTGGACAACTGGTAGCAATGTTTTTTGGGAATCTTTCCTAAACTCGAGTAATAATCCTGTAAGTTTTATTCTCCAATTTAGCATCAAATAACTCCCTACTGCTTGGTAATCCCACTCTGGAAAGATAACAAACATAAAAAAATTACCAAATATTTAAACTAAGGAAGAAATAAAGAAATGCCAACTTCAACAAAAGTAAAAGAATGTCGTACTGGTTTCATAAAACAAATTAACCTTTGAGAAAAATTCAATGATCCTCGCCTTATATCTGGGATGTATAAGTCATTGAAGGTCTGCTTGTGCATCCTTACCAATCAGTCTACAGTGCACAAGGCAACATGCAGCTCATGCCATTTCATGCAACTAGTATGTACTAACCTAACCAAGGACTTGTATGGTAAAAAAATCATAAATGGGCAATCCCTTAATACAAATGACTTTAAAATTGAGATTAATCTTAATACAAGGTGAAGATTGCCCTCAATACAAGGGCAATCTTCACAAGCCTTTAGCATTCACTGATGAGAGCCAAAGGCTTTAAAATTGAGATCATCATCCGTACCTTTTCTAGAGGAGTGAATGACACAATGACATTTTAATGTTTGAGATATACCCTACTATTGAACATAAAGATGCTTGATAGCCTCTATTTCGGTGCATGCAGTCACTTCATCAATGTTATGACAAGAGATGCATGTTAGACACTGTACGTTCTCTTTTGAACTGAAAGCTAGATGATAAACAGTATGGCCTTTCTATGTTGCACCACCAATATCTCAAATAAAACATGGGTCAAAGATGTCAGATGCACCAATGAGTAAAAGACGGGCAATTTAAGTATTCAGAAAAAGAAACATAAATCTCAGTTAAAATCAGATAATTCCTTTAATATACAAACTTCCTATGGTTTTAGTTCTGTTAAAAAGAACTATGAGCTACCACAGGGACTTCCAACTTATTATTTATTCACCAAATTATCAATAAGCAATACTACACTAAATTATTTTTCACCAAAAGAGAAGATTATCCAATAGCCCTACTACACTATATAACTTTCCTTTCCTCCAGAAAACACGAGCAATAAAAAGAAAAAGAAATCAGACATATTTTATAAAAAAATACAAACATGTGAGAAGTAAAAATTGATGGTGTCAAAAAGATGATCAGCAAACACAATAACTAACATTCCACCTGGAATCAGAGAATATAAAAAATAACCTACTCTCATGATTAAAAACACCAATTGCCAAGGTCTTTATTATCTTGGGCTTCGGCTTGAGATACTGATCCTGCTGTTTACCTGAATTCTACCCTGACTTTATTCTTTACCGAGTGAAGCTTCTAGTTCTAGATACAATAACCTACAATATCGAGATTTTAAACCCTAAACCCTAAAACCCTAAAACCCTAAACCCTGAACGGGGGAGGAAGGGGACGCCCCCCGTGGGGTGGAGGGGTGGTAGGGGCGCGGTGGGACGCCGCTGCCAGGAAGGGATGGAAGAGGGGGGAGGAGCTGTGGTCCCGGAGGGGAAGAGGAGGGGAAGATGGTGTCGGAGAAGGGGGAGGAACCCCGACGAAGGGGGAAGGAGGGAGGAGAAGGGAATGGGAGGATGGTGTTGGGGAAGGGAGGAGAAGCGAAAGAGGGGTAAAGGGTAAAGAGGGAGGAGAAGGGAGGGGGAGGAAGGTGTCGCGGAAGGAGGGGAGCTGCGACAGTGGAAGAGGGAGGGAGAGAGAGGATGGATCGGGGAAGGGGGGGCTGCAACGGCAAAGGAGGAAGAGGAAGAGAAAGAGAGAGATACCGGGGGGGCGGAGACGCTGTTTCGCCGATGGAGAGGAAGACGCGGCAGCCGCCGTTCACCGAGGAAAACGCCGCAGCGAGAGGTTTAGGGTTTTAGTTCTTTTAAAAAGAACTATGAGCTACCACAGGGACTTCCAACATATTATTTATTCACCAAATTATCAATAAGTAATACTACACTAAATTATTTGTTCACCAATAGAGAAGATTATCTACTAGCCCTACTACACTATATAACTTTCCTTTCCTCCAGAAAACACGAGCAATAAAGAGAAAAAGAAATAAGATATTTTATAAAAAATACAAACATGTCAGAAGTTCAAAATTTATCGTGTCAAGAAGATGATCAGCAAACCCAATAACTAACATTCTACCTGGAATCAGAGAATATAAAAAATAACCGACTCTATCAAGATTAAAACCAACAATTTCGAAGATCGCATACCATAACCTAGAATATCGAGATTTTCATCATCAGTAACCATCTCTCTCGGCTAAGGGGGGAGGAAGAGGGATGGAAGAGGGAGGAGGAGCAGTGGTCCCGGATCG